>NW_011428681.1:0-546 GCF_000754665.1 Bison bison bison
CTTCCATTCGAGTTGCGAAGGAAAGCTGGGGATTGCTCTCGAGTGACTGCAGGGCCAATAGACCTCATCTAGGCTTGTGTCCAGAAGCCAATGTTCCTCTCCAGGGGCGACCGGGATCTCGGGGTTGCATTCCAGACGCACCCGGGGAGACAGGCATTCATCTCGAGAGGAAGCAAAGAACCCCGCTCTGCTCTCGAGTCGCGACGGGTATCTCTTGGAGCTCACTGGGTGGACTAAAGGGAGTCAAGCCTCCTGAGGCGTTTGGAGAGAGGTCGCGAGGTTGGCCTCTAGGCCCTGCAGGAGACGAAGGCCCTCATCTCCGCGATGAAGGGGAGTCGTCGGGGTGGTTCTCGAGCGGCGGCCCCAGGGTGCGGTTTCTCACGAGGTACGACGGCGAGGTCAGTGAGCCTCTCGTGGGGCGCCAGGGAAGTCGGGTCTCCATGCGAGTGGCGAGGGGGAGCGCGTCATTGCTCTCGAGTCATGGTAGGGAACCTGGCCTCGAGACGTGTTGAAGAAGGTCTCTCGAGGTCTTTCTCGGGTTGAGGC
>NW_011428682.1:0-636 GCF_000754665.1 Bison bison bison
CGTGGAGCTCACTGATGACCTTGGTTGAGCCGGTCGTCGTCTGCCTCGATGCCCACGCTGTCCAGGATCTTTTTGATGTCCTTGGCACTGGGGGAGGAGTTGCCCCCGAGGGCGGCCAACAAATAGGAGGCAACGTAACGCATCTCAGCGGCGGCAGAGCAGCCTCGCGCGTGCGACCTCGGTGGCGTCAGGGACGGAAAGGAAGGCGCCGGTCCTGGGGGCGGGAGTAATTCGCTACCCAGAAGCCTGACTTTTTTCTTGTTTCTTGAGGTATGCCTGTATTGCTATGAACTTCCCCTTAGGACTGGTTTTACAGTGTCCCACAGGTTTTGGGTTGTTGTGTTTTCATTTTCATTCATTTCTATGCAAATTTTGATTTCTTTTTTGATTTCTTCTGGGATTTGTTGGTTATTCAGCAGTGTGTTGTTCAGCCTCCATATGTTGGAATTTTTAACAGTTTTTCTCCTGTAATTGAGATCTAATCTTACTGCATTGTGGTCAGAAAAGATGCTTGGAATGATTTCAATTTTTCTGAATTTTCCAAGGCTAACACCTATCCTACTCAAACTCTTCCAGAAAATTGCAGAGGAAAGTAAACTTCCAAACTCATTCTATGAGGCCACCATCACCCTAATA
>NW_011428683.1:0-563 GCF_000754665.1 Bison bison bison
CACTCTCAAGAGTCCAGCACCACAATTCAAAAGTATCAGTTCTTTGATGCTCAGCTTTCTTTATGGTCCAGCTTCACATCTGTACATAGACTCGGGAAAAATCATAGTTTTGACTATATGGACCTTTGTCAGCAAAATGATGTCTCTGCTTTTTAACACGCTTTCTAGGTTTGTCATAGCTTTACTTCCAAGGAGTGAGCATCTTTTAATTTCATGGCTGCAGACACTGTCTGCAATGATTTTGGAGCCACTTCCAAGGAGTGAGCATCTTTTAATTTCATGGCTGCAGACACTGTCTGCAATGATTTTGGAGCCCAAGAAAATAAAATCGGGCACTGTTTCCATTTTTTCCCCTTCTATTCACCATGAAGTGATGGGACCAGATGCCATGATCTTAGTTTTTTGAATGTTGAGTTTTAAACAAACTTTTACACTCTCCTTTTTAACTCTCATCAAGAGGCTCTTTAGTCTTTTAAATTTCTGCCATTAAAGTGATATCATCTGCATATCTGAGATTGCTGATATTTCTCCCAGCAATCTTGATTCCAACTTGCAATTTATCA
>NW_011428684.1:0-504 GCF_000754665.1 Bison bison bison
AGGCCCCCTCAGCAGGACAGCCACAGATGCTGCCACGAAAGGGCAGCAGGGTGCCCTCCTCCCTTGTTTTCTGCCTGGGCGGCCACCGGGTTTTGAAACCCATGCACCCTACTAAGTTTCTAGGGTGCAATTCGTGGACCCTTCCCTTTCCCATCCCAGCAGGTGGTCAAGGGCCCGCTGGCCTCCAAAGTGCCAGAAGCAGGGCTGGGCCAGCCGGCCAGAGTTCAGGGTTCTGGCCCTTGGACTTGCAGCGGACACTAGGCTGCTTGGGAAAACCGCGCGGCTCTGACCTTTCAGCAAAGGGGTGGAGCGGTAAAGGCCTTGAGCCCAAAGGCGAGGCCTTTCTGCGACCGCCAGGTTGTGCCAACAGAGGGCGGACTACGTGGTTCCCTGCTCCACGCAGTCCCAGTTCCCTGACCTGTGGTCCGCACCCCTCCGCCGCGCCCACTGGATGTCGACCCTTGGGGACCCAGGAGCGCACGCAATGGGCGTTCCCAGCCGCCA
>NW_011428685.1:0-528 GCF_000754665.1 Bison bison bison
AGTCAACGAGTGAGGACCTAGTGCATAGCACAGGGAAGTCTACTCAGTGCTCTGTGGTGAAGTAAATGGGCAGGAAATCTAAAAGAGAGGGAGATACGTAGATAGATAGATAGATAGATAGATAGATGACTGATTCACTTTGCTGTACAGCAGAAATTGACACAGCAGTGTAAAGCAACTATACGCCAAAAAAATGGATGAATGAATTTTTAAAAAAGGAACACACTGGGCACCCTAGAACTTGTAGAAATGAGGAGTCCACACCCAGGGTGCAACACAGCGCTAGGGCTGCCCTAATGTTGGTTCACTGCCAACGGAATGCCTGGACCAAGCCTCTTCTACCCCAGAGATCTCAATGCAGAGGCGGGGAGGCAGCCAGTTGCAGTCTCACCAGAGCTCTGCTCTTGCTCACACAGCCATGCCAAGGCTGAGATCACCGGGAGAACAAGGGACTCACAGTCCCCCTCAGGACAACAGACACAGCTGCAGTCACTCACTTCGTGAACATCCTGCTGCAGTTTCCTGTTC
>NW_011428686.1:0-581 GCF_000754665.1 Bison bison bison
GGGGGCTAAAGGAGAGGGAAGGCAAAGAGCCTACAGCACCCGGTATACCCAGGCGGTCTCCCACCCAAGTACTAACCAGGCCCGACCCTGCTTAGCTTCCGAGATCAGATGAGATAGGGCGCGTTCAGGGCGCTATTCGCCTTAGACAGAGGCTGCTGCCACCGGGCGCCCTAAGAGCCAGGCCCTGCATCTCCGTTTCGCTCTGACCTGCCGGTCAGCCATTCCGTCTACAAGTGATTTTACTCCCTCCCCTTTCAATCCCTGCTTTCTGAGAGTCTCTCTCCTTCCATACTTGATGGTGTAATGAATGGATGCCTTAGATCATTTTCCCTCAACATTTTTTTCTCTTTATTTTACATTGATTTCTATGAATTCATCTTCAAGTTTATGGATTATTTCTGCTAGCATCTCAAATGTGCTGTTGAACCTATCAATTTTTCATTTCAATTATTTTAGTTTCAAATCCAGAATTTATGTTAAGTTTCCTTTAAAAAAAATATTTGTAGCTCTTCATTGAGTCTCTGTTTGTTGACTTCGTATCATACTGTCATCTAATTCTTCAAACATGGTTCCATTATTTC
>NW_011428687.1:0-689 GCF_000754665.1 Bison bison bison
ATGTGACTTTCACTGGTGGACCCAATGTAGTGACTTGTGAACAATGCGTGCTCTCATCTTGTTTAAACCCTCAGTATAATGTTTGCTCCTTTGTAGTGTTACAACGTCCACCTTATCTTATGATGTAACCACTTATTCATATAACTATAGTCTTGCTGTGTTAAAACAACTACAAGATTTAATGTGATCATGACGATTTGTGGGTACTTATTTTAGGAATAGCAGCTTTAATAGCAGCAATTACTTCTGTTACTGTGGCAGCAATATCATTGACTCAACAAGTGCATACTGCCCAATATGTTGATGCTATGTCTAAAAATGTCTCTTTAAGTCTAGCAACACAGGAAGTTATAGATAGAAAATTGGAGATGAGAGTAGATGCCTTAGAAGAGGCAATAATGCATACTGGGACTGAGTTACAGGCTTTAAAAGTTAAAATAGGCTCTGTCTTGCCACGCTGATTACTGGTGGATATGCGTGACATCTTTAAAGGTAAACGAGACAGATTATGAATGGGAAAAAATACAAAAACAATATACTCAGGTGTTTGCAACAGCTCTGACATTGGCCTGGACTTAGGGAAATTTCATAATCAAATACAGACCCTGGAACACTGTCGACTGGATTTACCACCACTGGAGCAGCTAATGACTTATTTCACACCTTCTCTAACTTTACTAGGAAAAAAC
>NW_011428688.1:0-553 GCF_000754665.1 Bison bison bison
TCTTGCTGACCTCGTTGTTGACCTCTGCAGAATCCTAGGTTGGTGGGAGCTTGTTAGGTTCCTTGGTTCCTTACCCGGACCTCCTGTGGTAAGTGTTTTCTCTCCTCTGTGGCCTGGTAAGGGTAGGTGGTCGATTGGCATCCCAAAGGTGGCTAGAAGTCAATGATTTAGGCAGGCTTGTGAATAGATATGGGAGAAGGCAATGGCACCCCACTCCAGTACTCTTGCCTGGAAAATCTCATGGACGGAAGAGCCTGGTAGGCTGCAGTCCATGGGGTCGCTCAGAGTCGGGCACGACTGAGCGACTTCACTTTCACATTTCACTTTCATGCATTGGAGGAGGACATGGCAACCCACTCCAGTGTTCTTGCCTGGAGAACCCCAGGGACTGCGGGGCCTGGTGGGCTGCCGTCCATGGGGTCACACAGACTCGGACACGACTGAAACGACTTCGCAGCAGCAGCAGCAGCAGCAGTGCATAGATATCAAAAGGGTTTAGAACAGTTAGGTAGGATCACACAAGTCACCGTGAAACAATACTTCTCCACTTAGC
>NW_011428689.1:0-511 GCF_000754665.1 Bison bison bison
CTCCCACACTCCCGCAGCCTGCTCCTTCCCGGGCGCGAACGCTAGAAGCTGGGCAGGGCTTGGGGAGGCTCGCCCAGGCCAGAGCAGCCTCTCGGCCGGGGCTCTGTGCTATCGCGCCTGGGCGCAGAGCTGGAGCTCCGCCGGTGTGGAAGCTCACTCGGTCCTTCCCAGTAACAGGCTTGCAAGCACCCGCCGGCAGCCAGCCTCTTCTCTCCCGCGTTCCGGGCATTGGGCTCCAAACCTGGGACCAAAGTACTGCCCGGACGCTCACTGATCATGGGCTGGTTCCCCTGCGCTGCGGCTGTGCTAGGGAGCCCAAACGCACAGGGGAAGGCCCGCACAGCACATCCACCTGCCTCTAGGCGGGAGGGACAGCTCCAGGGAAGGCCCGGTCTGGCAGGCGCTTTCTGGGCACAAACGGAGCGACACTCTGGCTGTGGAGCTGCCTCCCCAAGCCAGGGGCACCGGGACCCTGATTCCCTCCGTGCGGCGCTTAGTCTGGGCGGAGAAG
>NW_011428690.1:0-529 GCF_000754665.1 Bison bison bison
CTATCACCTCCCTGCTCCAACTGCTCTTGTATTTTCCCATCATAGAGAAGATATGACCAAATCCCTTCATTGCTTGGTCCCCACTTTCTTCTCTGATTTCTTTTCACTGGAATGCCCTCTGCACTCTTTTGGTTCCATCCCATAGGGCATTTATCATTTCTTGAATGTACTAAGGTTCCCTTGTCAGGTAGCCTTCCAAGATGCTATTTTACCTGCCTGAAATTCTTCCTGCATCTCAACCCTGGTTTACGTCGGTTCAACCTATGGATCTCAACTCAATTATTAGTCTGAAAAGCCTTCTCTGACACCCAGTTTTTGGTGAGGGAAGAGGCCCCTATAGAAGTTCTCAAAGTATCTGCCTGTTATTTATCATTAGATTAGTCTCAGTGAAAGAAGGAACTGTGTTTCTTCTTCTCTCAGCATTTCTATTTCCAGAAACATATTGCATGCCTACTAGCTCATAGTAGGTGCTCAATATTATTTTCTGAGTTTTAACTGTATACTTACCTGTCCCAGCAGGTGTGTGAAA
>NW_011428691.1:0-605 GCF_000754665.1 Bison bison bison
CGAATGCCAATATAAAAGTCAGTTCTTGGTTGCTGAAGGGTAAGTTCTTGGTATTAAAAGAAGGTATGTGGAATGAAATCGCATTTTCTGAAGGCAAACGACGTCGTTCTTTCTTCCAGGTGGCAGTTTCAGGATGGGAGAAGCAAAGGAATGGGTACAGAATGGGATCAGGAGGTTGTAGGGAAAGTGGACCCCCAGAAAAGAGTGTTGTGCCTAGCACAAGGTTTCTTGAGAGGTTGAACTGCCTTTGCTAATGGATTTTAAGTTTCTTTACCTCTTCCGTGATCTCTTCTAGGTTGACCTAGAACAGAAATTCTTTTGTAGTCTTTGGCTAAGTGGAGAAGTATTGCTTCACGGTGACTTGTGTGATCCTACCTGACTGTTCTAAACCCTTTTGATATCTATGCACTGCTGCTGCTGCTGCTGCTGCTGCGAAGTCGTTTCAGTCGTGTCCGAGTCTGTGTGACCCCATGGACGGCAGCCCACCAGGCCCCGCACGTCCCGTGGGGTTCCTCCAGGCAAGAACACTGGAGTGGGTTGCCAGTGTCCCTCCTTCCAATGCATGAAAGTGAAATGTAGAAAGTGAAGTCGCTCAGTCGTGCCCG
>NW_011428692.1:0-505 GCF_000754665.1 Bison bison bison
ATTAAATGTGATATGAGCTTTTAGATAAACTATGAACACTAATTACACTCGAAAATATCTGCCTATGAGAGTCTTGATTGAAGGCAGAGGAGAAGGGGACGACAGAGGCTAAGATGGTTGGATGGCATCACTGATTCGATGGACATGAGTTTGAGCAAGCCCCTGGAGTTGGTGATGGACACGGAAGCCCAGCGTCCTGCAGGCCACGGGGTCCCAAAGAGTCAGACACGACTGAGCCACTGAACTGAACTGAACATACAATCGTTTCTCCAGGTGTTTGGGTTACCCGAGTTTCTATCCTGTGCTAAACTAAGTGACGACAGTGTACTGAAGAGCTGGGTCATTTCCAAATAATTAAAGTTCTGAAACATTCACGCCTTGAAAGGACCTCCCTTTTACACAGAAACAAAAGAGATTTTTGACTTATCCAATAAGAGTGTCTGGCACCATCCTGAACATGTGAAACGTAAGAAAGCAATTTTTTTTTGTTTGTTTGGTTACTGAT
>NW_011428693.1:0-534 GCF_000754665.1 Bison bison bison
TGATTTTCAAAGTCACAACCAAAAAAAATCTCATTAGCTTGAGATTTGAAATATCTATAGTGTAACATTATTATATGGGGCTTCCCAGGTGGCACAGAAGTAAAAAATCTGCCTGCCAATGCAAGAAACACAAAAGTTGCGAGTTCAATCCTTGATCAGTAAGATCCCCTGGAGAAGGAAACAGCAACCAGCTTGTAGGCTAATTTTCCTCAGTTTGTAGATAACAGAGGCAAGTGCCTCTGAGAGTCATGACAGTGGAAGCAGACAGGCAAAAAGAAAAATGAGAAAGATTTTCTAAGAATGATACAAATTCACCTGATGTTTCTGCCTGATTAGTATGAGAAAAAGTTCTGATGAACTTTTTCAGGTTAATATGTATTAATAAACACTGATGAAGCCTGTGGCACCAAAAGAGGAACTCTTGCGGGAATCCTCACTGCAGTGATGAGTCAGTCTTGCTGTCCATGTGCGGGCCTGTGACCCCGGAGCTCATTTCAGGAGCCATCACTTGGCGATGGTCAGGCTCAGCCGCTT
>NW_011428694.1:0-701 GCF_000754665.1 Bison bison bison
CCTTTTGATATCTATGCACTACTGCTGCTGCTGCTGCTGCTGCTGCTGCTGCTGCTGCGTAAGTCGTTTCAGTCGTGTCCGAGTCTGTCGTGACCCCATGGACGGCAGCCCACCAGGCCCCGCAGGTCCCTGGGGTTCTCCAGGCAAGAACACTGGGAGTGGGTTGCCATGTCCTCCTCCAATGCAATGAAAGTGAAATGTGAAAGTGAAGTCGCTCAGTCCGTGCCCCGATCTGACGCGACCCCATGGACTGCAGCCTACCAGGCTCTTCCGTCCATGTAGATTTTCCAGGCAAGAGTACTGGGAGTGGGGTGCCATTGCCCTTCTCCCATATCTATTCACAAGCCTGCCTAAATCATTGACTTCTAGCCACCTTTGGGATGCCAATGACCACCCAGCCTTACCAGGCCACAGAGGAGAGAAAACACTTACCACAGGAGGTCCGGGTAAGGAACAAGGAACTAACAAGCTCCCACCAACCAGGATTCTGCAGAGGTCAACAAGAGGTCAGCAAGACATGGGAGACTGCAGTCCAGACGTCCTAGCAACTTCCAGCGAGCAGCAAAGACCCAGCATAGTCAAAACGAATTCAATGGTACCAAAAACAAATAAATAAACAGACAGAAGTTCTTTGAACACATGACTGAGGTTAGGGGTGAGGCAGTACATGTATGTGCCAGGATACTCTTAAAGTATACTCT
>NW_011428695.1:0-632 GCF_000754665.1 Bison bison bison
GTTTCTTTTGGACTATGAGCCCACCTCTGTTCGTGTGTGTGTGTGAGAGAGAGAGAGAGAGAGAGAGAGAGATGCCTTGGTGGTTACTAAAGACAAGAAGCACTGAGGAGTGAAGACATTCTCGAACGAACATATTTTTCCTTCATTTCAGTCGTGATGGTCCAATGAGTTGGAGGACGACGTGGACTGTTTCGGGGTAGATGAGTTTCGAAGGCTGTGAAGGGACTTCCCTGCCTGGTGGTCCAGTGGTGAAGAATCCACCTGCCGATGAGGCAGGGGACAGGGTGTTTTCGATCGATCCCTGATCCGGGAAGATGCCGCCGGGCTCCGGGCAGGTTCGATATGAACCTACAGAATGGACGGACAGTGCCAGGCGTGAAGGCGAGGGCAGGCAGACGGGGGACTCTGGACGAGGATGACGGACACGGACGGACACGGACGCCTCCGTTGTAGGTGGGCTGTGGCCGGCCGGCACGCTCCTCTGGGGCAGGGATGGTCCTAGGACCGTTGGGGAGCGTGCCCGTGCGCGCCCGTGGAGAGGAGCAGGGGACCGAAGGGAACTCCTGTCCTCTCTGCTCCACGGGGGCCCCCGGGCACCCTAATCGGCTCCAAGAGAGGATGCCTCCGATGGA
>NW_011428696.1:0-566 GCF_000754665.1 Bison bison bison
CTCTGAGAAGCCAGGGAAACTGGAGGTGGGAGGGGCCTCTCGGGACTCCACGGGGCTTGGTGCATTGGAAGAGGGCCTCATCTCCAGTTGAGGCAGGAACCGCAGGGTACCTCTGATTTCAGACTCCGATCGCAGGGTCCCTGCAGACTGGGGACAGGAGAGTCAGGCCTCGTCTTGGGTTGAGGCATGGAACTCCGCTTGCCTCTCGAGATGTCCCCGGGGAGAGAGGCCGCTTGTCGAGCTGTATTTGGAACCTGGGGTTTTTTTCCGAACGATGCACGGAAAAACTGCCCCTTCGTGTTGACTTCATTCACAGGGTGGAGTTCGGAAAATTGTCCGGGCATCGGGTTCTTCTCAAGAGGGGACCGGGAATTCGGGGTCCTACGGAATGTGGAACCACCCACGAGGCCACGTCTGGAATGTCTTCGTGAGACCGGCCTCATCCTGAGGTGCGACCGGAAGGTCGGGAACCCCTTCCAGCAAAGCAGGGGATCGACCCTCTGTCCAGATCAGGAGGGGAGAAAGGGCTCAGAGGAGTGGGTGCCGGAAAACCTCGGTGTTCCTCT
>NW_011428697.1:0-751 GCF_000754665.1 Bison bison bison
ATCAAATGCCTCCATACCGACACTGAAACCAAGCACCACACAAGGGCCAATAAGTTCCAGGGCAAGACATACCAAGCAAATTCTCCAGCAACAAAGGAACACAGCCCTGAGCTTCAAGATACAGGCTGCCCAAAGTCACCCCAAAACTATAGACATCTCATAACTCATTACTGGACATTTCATTGCACTCCAGAGAGAAGAAATACAGCTCCACCCACCAGAACACCGACACAAGCTTCCCTAACCAGGAAACCTTGACAAGCCACCTGTGCAAACCCACACACAGTGAGGAAACACCACAATAAAGAGAACTCCACAAACTGACAGAATACAGAAAGGACACCCAAACTCAGCAATTTAACAAGATGAAGAGACAGAGGAATACTCAGCAGATAAAGGAACAGGATAAATGCCCACCAAACCAACCAAAAGAGGAAGAGATAGGGAATCTACCTGATAAAGAATTCCGAATAATGATAGTGAAATTGATCCAAAATCTTGAAATCAAAATGGAAACACAGATAAATAGCTTGGAGACAAAGATTGAGAAGATGCAAGAAAGGTTTAACAAGGACCTAGAAGAAATAAAAGAGAGTCAATATAAAATGAATAATGCAATAAATGAAATTAAAAACACTCTGGAGGCAACAAATAGTAGAATAACAGAGGCAGAAGATAGGATTAGTGAATTAGAAGATAGAATGGTAGAAATAAATGAATCAGAGAGGATAAAAGAAAAACGAATTAAAAG
>NW_011428698.1:0-524 GCF_000754665.1 Bison bison bison
TTGCAGCTCTGGCTGCAGGAGCAGCAGGGAGTAAAGCCAACCCTGCTGTGTGCAGCACATCTCCCGACAGTGATAAATGACCTCTTGCTCCCTGCCCTCCTCCCGCCGCTCTGCCCGTGAGGCCAGTGGAGGCTGAGAGATCTTTACAAATGGTTGGGAACTGAGACAGACCGGCACGGTCAGCCCACGGGGAGGAGAAAGAAAAAGATGCCCAGCCAGCCTGCCCCGCAGTGATCGTCCACTGACTCTTTACACACTCACAGCCTCTCTCTCTGCTTTGCTGATAGGTATAAATGTCTTGTTCCTGAAGTGGTCAAACCACTTCCAAGCGTTTTTCCCCCTCAGACCCTGTGAACAGTCGCACACTTATCTGTACTCCTTCATTTATCCCCAAGCATCAGGTCTCTACCACTTCTCCCCCAGTGAGTGCTGTTTGCAGGCACACAGTACATGTGAGGGGGTGACTTAGCTCCAAGTCATCTGGGGGAAGTTTGAGGATGTCAAGTGCTTGCCTGCATCCCTGT
>NW_011428699.1:0-563 GCF_000754665.1 Bison bison bison
AGGCACGAATCTCGCAGTTCAGCTGGCAAAATCAAGGAGCTGATCAGACTGCCATTAAGTGGCTAAGCAGTCTCTAAACACGTGACTCAGCAGGCTTGACACCCGTGACTGAGCAGACACGAATCTTGCAGCCCAGCAGACAATACTCCTGGAGCTGAGCAGGCAGCAATCACGCAGCTCAGCAGACAGTAATCAAGGAGCTGAGCAAGCACGAATCACGCAGCTCAGCAGGCAATAATCCTGGAGCTGAGCAAGCAGGAATCACGCAGCTCAGCAAGGCAATAATCAAGAAGCAGAGCAGGCAGGAATCAGGTCAGCTCAGCAGCCAATAATCAAGAAGCTAGCAGTCAGGAATCGCGCAGCTCAGCAGGCAATAATCATGGAGCTGAAGCTGGCTAGGAATCACGGCAACTCAGCAGGCAATACTCACGGACCTGAGCAGGCAGGAATCACGCAACTTAGCAGGCAATATAATTGGAGCTGAAGGCTGTAAATGAACTGGATAAGCAGACTCTAATCACGTGATTCAGCCGGCTCCTCTCTGGGGACTGAGCAGGCACTTA
>NW_011428700.1:0-718 GCF_000754665.1 Bison bison bison
ATTGCTTAGCTCAAGGTTTGTCTGGGAAATTCTTACACATCAGGAGATGGCTCCGAGGTGGATTTCTACAAAGAACATCCATGCAAAGGACAAGCCTACACAGCTCTGTGCACATCTGCCCCCTCCCCCCTCACAGCCAGCAGCATTTCCAAGTGACCTCCTAAGGCCTTCGCCAAACTACAGGGGCATCTCTGGGCTTCCTGTTTCCCTCACTTTTCGGAATCTTTTACTAAAAAAAAAAGAAAACAAAAACAAGTTAAAAAAAAACAAAAACCGCACATTTCTTCGTACAATGCCACAGTGGAAGGAATACAGGCCTTCAATATTAAGACCTAAATTTAGCAAAAAAACTTGGAGCTTGGTTTTTTGTTTTGTTTGTTTGTAATCAAACCACCACATCATTTACAATTTTTACACGTTCTAATTATTCGGTTCCAAAACACCAAACTTGTACTGCACACGGTCCCCCTGGAAAGGCCCCCTCAGCAGGACAGCCACAGATGCTGCCATGAAAGGGCAGCAGGGTGCCCTCTCCCTGTTTTCTGCCTGGGCGGCCACCGGGTTTTGAAACCCATGCACCCTACTAAGTTTCTAGGGTGCAATTCGTGGACCCTTCCCTTTCCCATCCCAGCAGGTGGTCAAGGGCCCGCTGGCCTCCAAAGTGCCAGAAGCAGGGCTGGGCCAGCCGGCCAGAGATCAGGGTTCTGGCCCTTGGACT
>NW_011428701.1:0-662 GCF_000754665.1 Bison bison bison
GGATGATAAATTCTTGTTGTAAATGCAACCTTAGGTAGTTTGAAGGGGTAGTCTGTAGGAAAATGAATTGTCAAAAAGAATACACCGCCTTGATAAGGGCTGTCATTAGGTCCCATAATTGTGGCTTGCCAATGAAACATATCATCCCCAACTGGACCTGCAGAACATTGTGCTGGAGGGTCACGGGCCAAATCACTAAGTTCCTTATTAATCCATTTCAGCGCCATAGTCTGTGCTTTTCATCTGGCTCCTCACTATCTCGGTGTGTGCTTGAAGGTCCCGCCAAACTCTTGATTATCCCGGTGGCTGGGAAGGATTGACTCTTCGTTTCACACCAGCTCTGCCAGACACAGGCGCCTTCTTATTAAACAGATCGGAGGTTGGACTTGGAGGGCGGGGGCCGGAGGCGGGTCATGGGCTGGGGGTAAGGGCCCTAAGTCCACTTTTCTTTTTTTTTAATTTTATTTTATTTTTAAACTTTACATAATTGTATTAGTTTTGCCAAATATCAAATGAATCTGCCACAGGTATACATGTGTTCCCCATCCTGAACCCTCCTCCCTCCTCCCTCCCCATACCATCCCTCTGGGTCGTCCCAGTGCACTAGCCCCCAAACACTCCAGTATCGTGCATCGAACCTGGACTGGCATCTCATTTCTTAC
>NW_011428702.1:0-691 GCF_000754665.1 Bison bison bison
AGAGGCTGGCTGCGCGGGTGCTGCAAGCCTGTTACTGGGAAGGACCGAGTGAGATTCCACACCGGCGGAGCTCCAGCTCTGCGCCCAGGCGCGATAGCACAGAGCCCCGGCCGAGAGGCTGCTCTGGCCTGGGCGAGCCTCCCCAAGCCCTGCCCAGCTTCTAGCATTCGCGACCGTGAAGGAGCAGGCTGCGGGAGTGTGGGAGACGTGACTGGTGCCTGACTGGTGCCTCAGCTCAGCTCTCGCCTTCCCTTCGGACCTAGGAGCCAGGCGTCCTTGCAGAGGGCATAGTGGTTGGGGGTGTGCACACTGCCAAAGCCTCCCGCAGGGAGAGCTCTTTCCGAGGGAAAGGAAGCGCCCCAGCCTGCATTCCCAAGCTGGTGCTCCCCGCCCAGACTGAGCGCCGAACGGAGGGAATCAGGGTCCCGGTGCCCCTGGCTTGGGGAGGCAGCTCCACAGCCAGAGTGTTGCTCCGTTTGAGCCCAGAAAGCGCCTGCCAGACCGGGCCTTCCCTGGAGCTGTCCTCCCGCCTAGAGGCAGGTGGATGTGCTGTGCGGGCTTCCCCTGTGCGTTTGGGCTCCCTAGCACAGCCGCAGCGCAGGGGAACCAGCCCCTGATCAGTGAGCTCCGGGCAGTACTTTGGTCCCAGGTTTGGAGCCCAATGCCCGGAACGCGGGAGAGAAGAGGCTGG
>NW_011428702.1:4789-5432 GCF_000754665.1 Bison bison bison
CCAAAGCCTCCCGCAGGGAGAGCTCTTTCCGAGGGAAAGGAAGAGCCCCAGCCTGCATTCCCAAGCTGGTGCTTCCCCGCCCAGACTGAGCGCCGAACGGAGGGAATCAGGGTCCCGGTGCCCCTGGCTTGGGGAGGCAGCTCCACAGCCAGAGTGTTGCTCCGTTTGTGCCCAGAAAGCGCCTGCCAGACCGGGCCTTCCCTGGAGCTGTCCTCCCGCCTAGAGGCAGGTGGATGTGCTGTGCGGTCTTGCCCTGTGCGTTTGGGCTCCCTAGCACAGCCGCAGCGCAGGGGAACCAGCCCATGATCAGTGAGCTCCGGGCAGTACTTTGGTCCCAGGTTTGGAGCCCAATGCCCGGAACGCGGGAGAGAAGAGGCTGGCGCCGGCGGGTGCTTGCAAGCCTGTTACTGGGAAGGACCGAGTGAGCTTCCACGCCGGTGGAGCTCAAGCTCTGCGCCCAGGCGCGATAGCACAGAGCCCCGGCCGAGAGGCTGCTCTGGCCTGGGCGAGCCTCCCCAAGCCCTGCCCAGCTTCTAGCGTTCGCGCCCGGGAAGGAGCAGGCTGCGGGAGTGTGGGAGACGTGACTGGTGCCTGACTGGTGCCCCAGCTCAGCTCTCGCCTTCCCTTCGGACCTAGGAGCCAG
>NW_011428703.1:0-566 GCF_000754665.1 Bison bison bison
ACCACCAGTCCCTAGCTTACTGGACCTAAATATTTCAAAGAGAGGGATCTCTAATGAACCACAAGAGGTTCCTGTCTCCCAAACATAAGAACGTTTGTCCAGGTCCTCTGATAGATATATAACCTTTCTCTTTAATTCCTCCACCACTTGTATTACGCTAGATTTCTAACAGAAGCATCCTGATGGAATTTGTTTCTCCAAGAAGGAAGACAACGGATACAATTTAAGTGAAGAAATGGTCAGGCAAGAGCACTTATTAACAGGTAGCAGAAGTCTGTTCAGTAGTATGAGTTAGCTCAAGCGGTTTCTAGTTACGGAAATGCACGCAGTCTTCATTACATTGACACATCTCGTTTCAAGCTCAGCACGGTGTTCTCCAAAAAATATATCATTCTTTACTGGAATCGGACACAGCGTCCCTCACAGTGTTGAGTACCAGGAAGTCAGTTGGTTTGGACTACACGTGCTCCGTAGGGCAGAAGAGACTGTGCTTGGGGGATAGGCCGGTAGCGTCATGCGCGAGAAAAGTGACGTTTACACCGTAACACCAGCCGGGTTGCCATTTT
>NW_011428704.1:0-543 GCF_000754665.1 Bison bison bison
ATGCTATGGTGTGTGAGATTGTTTTAGTTAGGTGGTACAATAGTATACTTTGATGTGATATTTTAATTTAAGTAGTTAAGCTTAATGTGTAATTTTTAGTTAATATTTACATGGTACCTCTTTTTTCCTGGTTCTTTTGTCTTTTGTAATACTACCCATACCAACTCAGTGACATTATGGGGAAAGAGAATCACGTTTGTGTGTGTGTGTGTGTGTGTGTGTTTTGTTCCCTTGGCCATGTTGTGTGGCTTGCGGGATCTTAATTCCCCAACTAGGAACTGAACCCAGGTCCTGGTAGTGAAAGTGCTGAAGCCTAACCACTGTACCACCAGGGAATTCCCGAAAGACAATCACTTTTAAAAGTACATTTTAAATTTAGAAAACTGTATTCTAACATGAAAGTATCTGTGACTCACTTGCTTTTCAGCACTTAAATCATTCGACTACTATCTGTCAAAATGGGAAAATAATTCACATTATTTCCTATCCGGAAAAAATCGAATACATTTGATGGAGTCAGGGCTGAAGGAATGAGCTGGAGGC
>NW_011428705.1:0-534 GCF_000754665.1 Bison bison bison
CTGACTTGAAACTATTAGCATTCTTATCACTTATGACTGAGAAGTAAGAAAAATATTACAGTATAATTCTTCTTTAAAAATCCAAGTCATATAAAACTATGCTTTGTACAAGATACACGAAATTATAGAAACTGAGGAGCCGGGAGAGGAGACTGAGGTCAGGGAAGAGGGACAAACGTGCCCAATGGTGCAAAAAGAACCCATATGTTATTTTATAAACATTTTTTTTGGATTTCAAAGGACATTATGTGTTTACTAAAGAACATTTCTTTTAACTACAGAAAAGTACAAAGGTAAAGGAAATTCACCCACATTTCCACAATCACAAATAATAATTATTCAGTTTGGTATTTTCTTTCCAGTTTTTATTAAACATATGATATATAGACGCACTCCATTGATGATCACAGTGTACATGCTTAATTAGTTAAGTGAGGAAAAAGAGATATGGCTCCCCTTGATTTTATTCTTTTTATCAATAAAATTTAAAAATATTAAACCAATTAAAAGACATTTATAGAATGGGAAAAAACA
>NW_011428706.1:0-642 GCF_000754665.1 Bison bison bison
AGACTCCGATCGCAGGGGTCCCCTGCAGACTGGGGGACAGGAGAGTCAGGCCTCGTCTTGGGTTGAGGCATGGAACTCCGCTTGCCTCTCGAGGTGTCCCCGGGGGAGAGAGGCCACTTGTCGAGCTGGATGTGGAACCGGGGGTTTTTTTCCGGACGAGGCACGGGCGAGTCACTGCCCCTTCGTGTTGACTTCATTCACAGGGTGGAGTTCGGAGAGGTGCCCGGGCATCGGGTTCTTATCAAGAGGGGACCGGGAAATCGGGGTGCTTCGCAATGTGGAAGCACCCACGAGGCCACGTCTGGAATGTCGTCGTGAGGACCGGCCTCATCCTGAGGTGCGACCGGAAGGTCGGGAACCCCTTCCAGACAAAGCAGGGGAGTCGACCCTCCTGTCGAGATCAGGAGGGTAGAAGGGGCTCAGAGGAAGTGGTGCCGGAAAACCTCGGTGTTCCTCTCCAGGGAGACCGGGATGGCCGGGGTAACTTTGGTGGGGCGCATCAAGGGTGCCAAGTACCGTTTCGACCTCCAATTCCTAACGTGGGACTTCTCCTGAGACGCTGTAGCGGGACAGGGCTTCATCTTGCGATGACGGGGGAACCACGTGGTTTTCCTCGAGTTGTGGCGGGATTCTCGAGTTACG
>NW_011428707.1:0-591 GCF_000754665.1 Bison bison bison
GACACCTCGAGAGGCAAGCGGAGTTCCATGCCTCAACCCAAGACGAGGCCTGACTCTCCTGTCCCCAGTCTGCAGGGACCCTGCGATCGGAGTCTGAAATCAGAGGAACCCTGAGGTTCCTGCCTCAACTGGAGATGAGGCCCTCTTCCAATGCACCAAACCCCGTGGAGTCCCGAGAGGCCCACCCCCCCCACCTCCAGTATCCCTCGACTTCTCAGAGCCACCATGAGAAGCCCCTCGAGGTCACCTGCACAAGTCGAGGGAAGCCAGGGTTTCCTGCCTCAACCCGAGAGAGACCTCGAGAGACCTTCTTCAACACGTCTCGAGGCCAGGTTCCCCTACCATGACTCGAGAGCAATGACGCGCTCCCCTCGCCACTCGCATGGAGACCCGACTTCCCTGGCGCCCCACGAGCGGCTCACTGACCTCGCCGTCGTACCTCGTGAGAAACCGCACCCTGGGGCCGCCGCTCGAGAACCACCCCGAGACTCCCCCGTCATCGCGGAGATGAGGGCCTTCGTCTCCCGCATGGCCTAGAGGCCAACCTCGCGACCTCTCTCCAAACGCCTCAGGAGGCTTGACTCCCTTTAG
>NW_011428708.1:0-663 GCF_000754665.1 Bison bison bison
CCAACCAACTTATCCTCTGTCGTCCCCTTCTCCTCTGCCTTCAATCAAGACTCTCATAGGCAGATATTTTCGAGTGTAATTAGTGTTCATAGTTTATGTAAAAGCTCATATCACATTTAATTTTTCGTTTTGTTCCTGTTCTATCGAGGTCTTTCTCGGGTTGAGGCAGGAAACCCTGGGGTCCCTTGACATGTGCAGGTGACCTCAGGGGGCTTCTCATGGTGGCTCTGAGAAGTCAGGGAAACTGTAGGTGGAAGGGGCCTCTCGGGACTCCACTGGGTTTGGTGCATTGGAAGAGGGCCTCAACTCCAGTTGAGGCAGGAACCTCAGGGTTCTCAGATTTCAGACTCCGATCGCAGGGTCCCTGCAGACTGGGGACAGGAGAGTCCGGCCTCGTCTTGGGTTGAGGCATGGAACTCCGCTTGCCTCTCGAGGTGTCCCCGGGGAGTGAGGCCACTTGTCGAGCTGTGTTTGGATCCTTGGGGTTTTTCTGGACGATGCACGGGCGAGTCACTGCCCCTTCGTGTTGACTTCATTCACAGGGTGGAGTTCGGAGAGTTGTCCGGGCATCGGGTTCTTATCAAGAGGGGACCGGGAAATCGGGGTCCTTCACAATGTGGAAGCACGCACGAGGCCACGTCTGGAAGGTCGTCGTGAGACCGG
>NW_011428709.1:0-535 GCF_000754665.1 Bison bison bison
GACCTCGAGAGAACCTTCTTCCACACGTCTCGAGGCCAGGTTCCCCTACCATGACTCGAGAGCAATGGACGCGCTACCCCCTCGCCACTCGCTATTGGGAGACCCGAACTTCCCTGGCGCCCCACGAGAGGCTCACTGACCTCGCCGTACGTAACCTCGTGAGAAACCGCACCCTGGGGACCGCCGCTCGAGAACCACCCCGAGACTCCCCCGTCATACGCGGAGATGAGGGCCTTCGTCTCCTGCATGGCCTAGAGGCCAACCTCGCGTACCTCTCTCCAAACGCCTCAGGAGGCTTGACTCCCTTTAGTCCACCCAGTGAGCTCCAAGAGATACCCGTCGCGACTCGAGAGCACAGCGGGGTTCTTGCTTCCACTCGAGATGAATGCTGTCTCCCGGGTGCGTCTGGAATGCAACCCCGAGATCCCGGTCGCCCCTGGAGAGGAACATTGGCTTCTGGACACAAGCCTAGATGAGTCTATTGGCCTGCAGTCACGTCGAGACGCAATCCCCAGCTTTCCTTCGCAACTCGAAT
>NW_011428710.1:0-509 GCF_000754665.1 Bison bison bison
ACAACAGACAAAATTCTCTGTAATGGAGCCATCCAGCAAGGTGTGGCATTTGTAAGTGCACAGTGCATGGGGACACATCACTTAACCGGGATGAAGTCAACTACCAGCGGCACGCGTCCTTTCTCTTATGTTACTCTTCCTGATACGCAAATGGTATCAGAGAAACACCATTTGGGGCTCCCCAAAAGCAGGGAGATTCAAATGAGGGGACAGAAAGACAGGGCACAACAGAATCTAGGTTCCAAACTGTCCCTTTGCTTGTCTCACCCAAAAAGAAAATTCAGAGGATTTTAATCAATTTTTTTCTTTCTCCAATATCTCCTTCAAGTCTAAACAAGAGCTAAGTGGGATCAGAAAGATGAATCTCTTTAAAGCAAACCACCCCTTTAAAAATTATTTTACAATGGACATTGGCTAACAATAAGGTTGACAAGGCAAAATTCTTCCAGTTACACACATATAGGTCTCTCAACTGTCTCTATCATCAAGTTTTTCATTTTATTTTTCAC
>NW_011428711.1:0-796 GCF_000754665.1 Bison bison bison
GATTATTGCCAGTTGAGCAGCATGATTGGTCACTGCTGAGCTCCATGCTTATTGCCTGCTGATTGCGTGGTTCGTGTCTGCTCAGCTCTTTGAGTATTGCCTCCTGAGGTCCCTGTTCGGTCGCCACATGCCGGGGACCAGCCCCAACTGATCCTGGGTTTTCGAAGGAGAGATGGCCTAGGCGACTATTTATATGCTAATCAGAGATGTCAAGAATAATAGTATGAGGAGAGCTCAGTAGGAAAATACGGTGGAGAAAAGAGACTGAGTAGCTTGGTTTACGCGGAAGACCAATCAAACTTCAAGACAAGAAGTTTGCACCACTTACGTAGGCCGCAGGCGCCCTCTCGAATAGCGAAAGGTGCCTCACCCTAGACACCTTCTCGAGTGGGTCTTAGCAGCCCAGGCATAATAGTAAGCTTGGTGGGTTCCGCGCTCCAGATGGAGACTCAGCTGGATTAAGGAGAATGACAGGAGTTATGAATTGGAGCTGTAAGTTAACTCTTTGACAGAGAGAGCGAGATGGTGTGGGGGACAGCCCCCAGTGAAATCAGAGGTGAGAGCACAAAGCAATACAGTAGGCAGACTCTGTTTTTTCGGGGGGGAGATGCTCGAGAATATCCGGGTGGACTCCTGAGGCTCGATCCCGCATTTTTGTATGCCGAGCCTCCTTCCTCATGACCTTTGTCCAGAGTGGAATGCCTCCCCGGCTCCCGGCACATGATCAGTGCATGCTCAGTCACGATATCAGTGCCTGCTCAGCCACGTGATCACTGATGGCACAGTCACGTGATCA
>NW_011428712.1:0-551 GCF_000754665.1 Bison bison bison
ATTTTAAAACTTTTTATTCCCATTTATAAACTGACTTTAGTAGCTTACTCAATGTGGTACATGGTTTTCTTCACACAATTCATTGTATGTCTTGCTGCATATTTTAAGCCATTAAATAATTATAGAGCTTGTGTTTTCATGTAGAAAGGATTGTAGAAGCTGTTTTCATAGTAGTAACAATGTCAGTGACTTCGATTAGAAAGACCAGTGTTGATCAGTAGTAATAGAGAAGGATTCTTTATCCAAGTTCAGCCAACATTCAGTTAACCATATCAACAGGCCAGAAAAACAATCTGCTTTCATTCCCCCCAGACTCTGTGCAAGTAATCAGATAACAGACTCAGAAATGTATACATGTGCCCTAGGAACAGTGAGGATGTGCTTGTCACCTGAACCTGCAGTTCTTTTGTAGGATTCACAAGTCAGACTGTTTTCATTCTAATCCAAAAAATGTTATCAGCCTTTTTCACTCATTCTTTCACAAGCTTGCTTGCTGTACCTTGGTATCCATTCCAAAAATAATAATTAATATCATAATAAAATAAGATCAC
>NW_011428713.1:0-505 GCF_000754665.1 Bison bison bison
ATTGGGGGCAGGAGGAGAAGGGGATGACAGAGGATGAGATGGCTGGATGGCATCACTGACTCAATGGACATGGATTTGGGTGAACTCTGGGAGTTGGTGATGGACAGGGAGGCCTGGCGTGCTGCGATTCATGGGGTCGCAAAGAGTCGGACATGACTGAGCGACTGAACTGAACTGAGGTGATCTTCATGCACATTCCATTTTTAGGTATACACTACTAAATGATCCAAAGAGGGATGGAAGATTGAATGCTTTGGAGCAATCAGAAAATTCTCAGGAGCAGAGCTTGATTTGTAGGTAGCAGGAGGGTACTACAGGTGAAGGAAACAGCATTAGAGAAAGATTTTCAGATGCAAATCAGCCTTTACTCCGAAACTGCCAAATTCCTCATTATCTCCTTTGATTTTTTTCTAACTTCCTCAATCTAGTTTAGCTTTCTTGAATTTTTGGATTTAAAAGTATTTCTTGGGCAATTTATATACTATGATATCTTCATCAACTGAAG
>NW_011428714.1:0-571 GCF_000754665.1 Bison bison bison
CCCCGCTCTGCTCTCGAGTCGCGACGGGTATCTCTTGGACCTCACTGGGTGGACTAAAGGGAGTCAAGCCTCCTGAAGCGTTTGGAGAGAGGTCGAGAGATTGGTCTCTAGGCCATACAGGAGACGAAGGCCCTCAAGTCGCGATGACGGGGGAGGCTCGGGGTTGTTCTCGAGCGGCGGCCCCAGTGTGCGGTTTCTCGCGAGGTACGACGGCGAGGTCAGTGAGCCTCTCGTGGGGTGCCAAGGAAGTCGGGTCTCCATGCGAATGGTGAGGGGGAGCGCTTCATTGCTCTCGATCATGGTAGGGGAATCTGGCCTCGAGACGTGTTGAAGAAGGTCTCTCGAGGTCTTTCTCGGTTGAGGCAGAAACCCTGGCTTCCCTTGACTTGTGCAGGTGACCTCAGGGGGCTTCTCATGGTGGCTCTGAGAAGTCAGGGAAACTGGAGGTGGGAGGGGCCTCTCGGCACTCCACTGGGTTTGGTGCATTGGAAGAGGGCCTCATCTCCAGTTGAGGCAGGAACCTCAGGGTTCCTCTGACTTCAGACTCCGATCGCAAGGTCCCTGCAGACTT
>NW_011428715.1:0-610 GCF_000754665.1 Bison bison bison
GGCATTGGGCTCCAAACCTGGGACCAAAGTACTACCCGGAGCTCACTGATTATGGGCTGGTTCTCCTGCGCTGCGGCTGTGCTAGGGACCCCAAACGCACAGGGGAAGCCCGCACAGCACATCCACCTGCCTCTAGGCGGGAGGACAGCTCCAGGGAAGGCCCCGTCTGGCAGGCGCTTTTCTGGGCACAAACGGAACAACACTCTGCCTGTGGAGCTGCCTCCCCAAGCCAGGGGCACCGGGACCTGATTCCCTCCGTGCGGCGCTTAGTCTGGGCGGGGAAGCACCAGCTTGGGAATGCAGCCTGGGGCGCTTCCTTTCCCTCGGAAAGAGCTCTCCCTGCGGGAGGCTTTGGCAGTGTGCACACCCCCAGCCCCTAAGCCCTCTGCAAGGACGCCTGGCTCCTAGGTCCGAAGGGAAGGCGAGAGCTGAGCTGAGGCACCAGTCAGGCACCGGTCACGTCTCCCACACTCCCGCAGCCTGCTCCTTCCCGGGCGCGAACGCTAGAAGCTGGGCAGGGCTTGGGGAGGCTCGCCCAGGCCAGAGCAGCCTCTCGGCCGGGGCTCTGTGCTATCGCGCCTGGGCGCAGAGCTGGAGCTCCGCCGGTGTG
>NW_011428716.1:0-514 GCF_000754665.1 Bison bison bison
CCAATTTGCCTTGATTCATGGACCTGACATTCCAGGTTCCTATGCAATATTGCTCTTTACAGCATTGGACCTTGCCTCCATCACCAGTCACATCCACAGCTGGGTATTCTTTTTGCTTTGGCTCCATCCCTTCATTCTTTCTGAGGTTATTTCTCCACTGATCTCCAGTAGCATATTGGGCACCTACTGACCTGGGGAGTTTCTCTTTCAGTATCCTATCATTTTGCCTTTTCATACTGTTCATGGGGTTCTCAAGGCAAGAATACTGAAGTGGTTTGCCATTCCCTTCTCCAGTGGACCTAAATCAAATCCCTTATGATTACCCAGTGGAAGTGAGAAATAGATTTAAGGGCCTAGATCTGATAGAGTGCCTGATGAACTATAGAATGAGGTTTGTGACATTGTACAGGAGACAGGGATCAAGACCATCCCCAAGAAAAAGAAATGCAAAAAAGCAAAATGGCTGTCTGGGGAGGCCTTACAAATACCTATGAAAAAGAAGAGAAGTGAACAG
>NW_011428717.1:0-537 GCF_000754665.1 Bison bison bison
TGCTCTCGAGTGACTGCAGGGCCAATAGACCTCATCTAGGCTTGTGTCCAGAAGCCAATGTTCCTCTCCAGGGGCGACCGGGATCTCGGGGTTGCATTCCAGACACACCCGGGGAGACAGGCATTCATCTCGAGTGGAAGCAAAGAACCCCACTCTGCTCTCGAGTCGCGACGTGTATCTCTTCGGAGCTCACTGGGTGGACTAAAGGGAGTCAAGCCTCCTGAGGCGTTTGGAGAGAAGTCGCGAGATTGGTCTCTAGCCCGTGCAGGAGACGAAGGCCCTCATCTCGGGATGACGGGGGAGTCTCGGGGTTGTTCTCGAGCGGCGGCCCCAGTGTGCGCTTTTTCACGAGGTACGACGGCGAGGTCAGTGAGCCTCTAGTGGGGCGCCAGGGAAGTCGGGTCTCCATGCGAGTGGCGAGGGTCGAGCACGTCATTGCTCTCGAGCCATAGTAGGGTGCCGGGGACCAGCCCCGGCTGATCCAGGGTATTCGAAGGAGAGACGGTGTAGGCGAAGATCAGGAAACAACTGCTTAAT
>NW_011428718.1:0-546 GCF_000754665.1 Bison bison bison
GGGGCCTGGTGGGCTGCCGTCCATGGGGTCACACAGACTCGGACACGACTGAAACGACTTCGCAGCAGCAGCAGCAGCAGCAGCAGCAGCAGTGCATAGATATCAAAAGGGTTTAGAACAGTCAGGTAGGATCACACAAGTCACCGTGAAGCAATACTTCTCCACTTAGCCAAAGCTAACAAAAGATTTCTGTTCTAGGTCAACCTAGAAGAGATCACGGAAGAGGTAAAGAACTTAAAATCCATTAGCAAAGGCAGTTCAACCTCTCAAGAAACCTTGTGCTAGGCACAACACTCTTTCTGGGGGCCCACTTTCCCTACAACCTCCTGATCCCATTCTGTACCCATTCCTTTGCTTCTCCCATCCTGAAACTGCCACCTGGAAGAAAGAACGACGTCGTTTTCCTTCAGAAAATGCGATTTCATGCCACATACCTTCTTTTAATACCAAGTCATACATTTCCCTTCAGCAACCAAGAACTGACTTTTATATTGGCATTCGACAGATTGGTGAACATACCTATCAGTGATAGTAGCGCCCCTCCCC
>NW_011428719.1:0-501 GCF_000754665.1 Bison bison bison
TTTGGGGGATGGTAGGCTAGCAATAGGAACACAACATTGACCAGGATTGACCTAGTTAGGAGCACACTGAGAAAGCAGTTCTCCAAGTCAGCTGAGCCCGGACGTCCTTGTTTTCTGGTCTCCTGAAAGAATGCACAGGCAATGGATCAAGCCAGCGTGACTGGTACTGTGAAGCTGTCCAAGGTGATGGGAGAATGCAGAACGCAGGCACAGCTCATTCAGCTCTCCAGGGCGAGCATTTCCAACCCTGCCTCATGCTTTGCAGATCGGTCCCTGTCAGGAGCAAATACCAAAATTTTGTAACCTTTGAGGCTAAGTCACAGAGCTGGAAGTGCAGCCTCACATGTTCAATGAGAAAGTGAAAGAAAATAACCAGGACAAAGAAAATAGGGTGCTTACCAAAATTGATGCTCCTGGACAAGAAAGTTTGTACTTCTACATATGTGCAATTCCTCTCAGGGATGTTGGTGTGTACACAAGCATGTGTGTGCATATGTTCAT
>NW_011428720.1:0-529 GCF_000754665.1 Bison bison bison
ATTAAGCTTTGAGATTTGAAATCAGACATCGGTACTCTGGGAAAATGTCAGGAACATTCAAAATATAGCTAGATATATTCAAGTGCTGACTTTTTGAGCCCAGTTATGCTATTATATTTTATGTGGAATGTTCTGCATTTCTTCATGCTGATGACAATTTATCATTAAGAGAAATTTTCTAGGGGGAAAACAACAACAACAACAAATGTGCTTGATAGCATGTTGGAAGTCAAAGTAATACCAGTTACATGTGTACATAAGCAACGTCCCATCAAACAGAGTAATTCATGTCCACTAATGTTTCATGTTTGCTGTCAAGGAAAAGAATAATAGAGCTTTCCAGGAACACTGAGAAGTTCAAAGAAGGCAGAAATGTAGAAGGATATGAAATGCCCTCTCTCAATGTATAGATCAGAAGTACACTTCTACATGGTCAATAGTTTTCCCAGAGCATTCAGATAAATACTAGCAGAAGACCCTAGTCCCCGGAGTGTTCCATGTGGGTTTCAGACATACCTGGGTGGAAGGA
>NW_011428721.1:0-572 GCF_000754665.1 Bison bison bison
GTTCCTGCAGTACAGGCGGCTCACAGTCAAGGCAGGGCTGCCCTGCCTCCCAGCAGGCCCCTGCTGAGTGAGCTCCTGGCACCTGCAGGCCCAGGCCTTAGTGCTCAGGGCCTGAGCATCTGTGCTGGGGCTTGTTCAGCCCAGACTCTGGTGACACGCTCACCTCTGCTTTAATGGGAGACACCAATGGTGCTCAGCTCCGAGCTGTGGGTCCGAGGCTTTTCTGCTGCGGGTTGTCTGAGGCGCCTTTAAAAGCACTGAGAGCGGTGCAGACAGTGTTCCAGGCAGACCGGTGATTGTGATCCACAGACTTCCCGTGGGAAAGGGAGGTCAGAGCAGGCGTGGGCCAAAGGGGAGGTGGGGTGCCAAGGGGAAAGCAAAGCAGGTGCACGCCCTACCCTGGAACTTGAGAGCGGGCTCCGAGGGGGACCCTGGACGCCCCAACCCCAGACAGCCGATCCTGTCCTAGTCAGCTCCACACCCTCGCGGCAGCACTGCCTTCCCCACATACGGGAGTTTTCCAGCTGCGTGGGATGAGCCCTGAGTGTCTGCAGAGCAGCGGGCGGCCTGTT
>NW_011428722.1:0-730 GCF_000754665.1 Bison bison bison
TAAAAAAAAAAAAAAAAAAAAAACAACCCGCACATTTCTTCGTAGAATGCCACAGTGGAAGGAAAACAGGCCTTCAATATTAAGACCTAAATTTGACAAAAAACTTGGAGCTTGGTGTTTTGTTTTGTTTGAATCAAACCACCACATCATTTAAAATTTTTACACGTTCTAATTATTCGGTTCCAAAACACCAAACTTGTACTGCACACGGTCCCCATGGAAAGGCCCCCTCAGCAGGACAGCCACAGATGCTGCCATGAAAGGGCAGCAGGGTGCCCTCCTCCCTTTTTTTCTGCCTGGGCGGCCACCGGGTTTTGAAACCCATGCACCCTACTAAGATTCTAGGGTGCAATTCGTGGACCCTTCCCTTTCCCATCCCAGCAGGTGGTCAAGGGCCCGCTGGCCTCCAAAGTGCCAGAAGCAGGGCTGGGCCAGCCGGCCAGAGTTCAGGGTTCTGGCCCTTGGACTTGCAGCGGACACTAGGCTGCTTGGGAAAACCGCGCGGCTCTGACCTTTCAGCAAAGGGGTGGAGCGGTCAAGGCCTTGAGCCCAAAGGCGAGGCCTTTCTGCGACCGCCAGGTTGTGCCGACAGAGGGCGGACTACGTGGTTCCCTGCTCCACGCAGTCCCAGTTCCCTGACCTGTGGTCCGCACCCCTCCGCCGCGCCCACTGGATGCCGATCCTTGGGGACCCAGGAGCGCACGCAGTGGGCGTTCCCAGCCGCCACGGC
>NW_011428723.1:0-524 GCF_000754665.1 Bison bison bison
CCTTTCCCTCGGAAAGAGCTCTCCCTGCGGGAGGCTTTGGACAGTGTGCACACCCCCAGCCCCTAAGCCCTCTGCAAGGACGCCTGGCTCCTAGGTCCGAAGGGAAGGCGAGAGCTGAGCTGAGGCACCAGTCAGGCACCAGTCACGTCTCCCACACTCCCGCAGCCTGCTCCTTCCCGGGCGCGAACGCTAGAAGCTGGGCAGGGCTTGGGGAGGCTCGCCCAGGCCAGAGCAGCCTCTCGGCCGGGGCTCTGTGCTATCGCGCCTGGGCGCAGAGCTGGAGCTCCGCCGGTGTGGAAGCTCACTCGGTCCTTCCCAGTAACAGGACTTGCAAGCACCCGCCGGCAGCCAGCCTCTTCTCTCCCGCGTTCCGGGCATTGGGCTCCAAACCTGGGACCAAAGTACTGCCCGGAGCTCACTGATCATGGGCTGGTTCCCCTGCGCTGCGGCTGTGCTAGGGAGCCCAAACGCACAGGGGAAGCCCGGCACAGCACATCCACCTGCCTCTAGGCGGGAGGACAGCT
>NW_011428724.1:0-550 GCF_000754665.1 Bison bison bison
AAACAAATAAATCAACGGACAGAAGTTCTTGGAACTACATGACTGAGGTTAGGGGTGAGGCAGTACATGTATGTGCCAGGATACTCTTAAAGTATACTTCTTAACATAGATGAGGAGAACAAAGTAAGAGGAAAACTTACTGTTTGGTTCAGGTACGCTTACTGAGCCTTTTGGGGGAACCGACCTGAAGCCAGAGTCTAACCGAAATACACAGGCTTTGAACATCACTGAAGACCAAACATTTCCTAAGGAAAAAACGCATTGCTTAGCTCAAGGTTTGTCTGGGAAATTCTTACACATCAGGAGATGGCTCCGAGGTGGATTTTCTACAAAGTAACATCCATGACAAAGGACAAGCCTACAACAGCTCTGTGCACATCTGCCCCCTCCCCCCCCTCACAGCCAGCAGTCATTTCCAAGTGACCTCCTAAAGGCCTTCGCCTAAACGTACAGGGGCACCTCTGGGGCTTCCTGTTTCCCTCATTTTTCGGAATCTTTTCTAAAAAAAAAGTAAAACAAAAAAACAAGTTAAAAAAAAAAAAAAACCGAC
>NW_011428725.1:0-501 GCF_000754665.1 Bison bison bison
ACTGTAAATTGTCAAGAACAGCAACATAGATTTTAGGAAAGAGATTTTACATATTTATTAAAATAGGGTAGTTATATTATGGTGAGACGCCATCTACAAGTAAATAAAGCTCAAGTTTTCTAGAAATAAAATTCTAACAAGGATTGCCTGGGTGGTAGAGTAGATTAGAAGCTGCCTGCCAATGCAGGGGACACGGGTTTGATCCCTGGTCTGGGAAGATTCCTCATGCCACAGAGAAGCTAAGCCTGTGCCTCTAGAGCCTGTGCTCTGCAATAAGCAAAGCCCCTGCTTGCAGCAACTAGAGAGAACACTCACACAGCAATGAAGATCCAGTGCAGCCATAGATAAATCAATAAAATTCCAACAATATAATTGCAAAGGATTTTGATGAAAAGGGAAGGGAATCCTTAGAACTTCCTGTGGCTATGTGACTCCTTAGGGGCTTCCTGACGAGCTCACACTGGATGGAGACACACCTAAGGCATGAAGGGAGTTGATCCT
>NW_011428726.1:0-575 GCF_000754665.1 Bison bison bison
GTGCTGCGATGAACATTGGGGTACACGTGTCTCTTTCAATTCTGGTTTCCTCGGTGTGTGTGCCCTAGCAGTGGGATTGCTGGGTCATATGGCAGTTCTATTTCCAGTTTTTTAAGGAATCTCCACACTGTTCTCCACAGTGGCTGTACTAGTTTGCATTCCCACCAACAGTGTAAGAGGGTTCCCTTTTCTCCACACCCTCTCCAGCATTTATTGCTTGTAGACTTTTGGATCGCAGCCATTCTGACTGGTGTGAAATGGTACCTCATAGTGGTTTTGATTTGCATTTCTCTGATAATGAGTGATGTTGAGCAACTTTTCATGTGTTTGTTAGCCATCTGTGTCTTCTTTGGAGAAATGTCTGTTTAGTTCTTTGGCCCATTTTTGATTGGATCATTTATTTTCTGGAATTGAGCTGTAGGAGTTGCTTGTATATTTTTGAGATTAGTTGTTTGTCAGTTGCTTCATTTGCTATTATTTTCTCCTATTCTGAAGGCTGTCTTTTCACCTTGCTTATAGTTTCCTTTGTTGTGCAGAAGCTTTTAAGGTAATTAGGTCCCTATTTGTTTATTTTT
>NW_011428727.1:0-727 GCF_000754665.1 Bison bison bison
ACAGCGTCTCAGGAGAAGTCCCACGTTAGGAATTGGAGGTCGAAACGGTACTTGGCACCCTTGATGCGCCCCCACAAAGTTCCCCGGCATCCCGGTCTCCCTGGAGAGGAACACCGAGGTTTTCTGGCACCACTTCCTCTGAGCCCCTTCTACCCTCCTGATCTCCACAGGAGGGTCGACTCCCCTGCTTTGTCTGGAAGGGGTTCCCGACCTTCCGGTCGCACCTCAGGATGAGGCCGGTCTCACGACGACATTCCAGACGTGGCCTCGTGGGTGCTTCCACATTGCGAAGCACCCCGATTACCCGGTCCCCTCTTGGTAAGAACCCGATGCCCGGACACCTATCCGAACTCCAACCTGTGAATGAGGTCAACACGAAGGGGCAGTGACTCGCCCGGGCATCGTCCGGAAAAGACCCTCAGGTTCCAAATACCGCTCGACAAGTGGCCTCTCTCCCCGGGGACACCTCGAGAGGCAAGCGGAGTTCCATGCCTCAACCCAAGACGAGGCCTGACTCTCCTGTCCCCAGTCTGCAGGGACCCTGCGATCGGAGTCTGAAATCAGAGGAACCCTGAGGTTCCTGCCTCAACTGGAGATGAGGCCCTCTTCCAATGCACCAAACCCCGTGGAGTCCCGAGAGGTACCCCCCCCCCACCTCCAGTTTCTCTGACTTCTCAGAGCCACCATGAGAAGCCCCCTGAGGTCACCTGCACAAGTCGAGGGAAGC
>NW_011428728.1:0-540 GCF_000754665.1 Bison bison bison
ATTGACAAATATTACGATGGTAGGGAATTTTCAATGTTGGAAGACATCCTTACTCTGCTCTAAACCTTAAAATTCATTCTCAGTTATACCATCGTTTTCCATAGAATAAAAACAGAACACTTTGTTTACAGAAATGCCATTAAGCATCCATGAGAAACAGTGTAAAATGAATTATTTAATAAAGAAATTCTGGTAAAATGTATGACAATGAAAATGGGGAAAAGATGGAGCTATGTGGGGCTTTGGTGGTGGCTCAGTGGTAGGGAATCCACCTGCCAATACAGCAGACACCAGTTTGATCCCTGCTCCAGGATGAATCCACATGCCTCAGACAACTGAGCCCCTGTGCCACAGCTACTGAGCCTGTGTTCTACAGCCTGGAAGCTGCAATTGTTGAGCTCACGTGCTGCAACTACTGAAGCCTGGTCTCCCTAGAGCCTATGCTCCACAAGCAGAGAGTGTACCCCAATGAGAATCCTGTGCACTGCAACTACAGAGAAGCCCCTGTTCCCCACAACTAGAGAAAAGTCCATCCACAAT
>NW_011428729.1:0-666 GCF_000754665.1 Bison bison bison
CCCCCGGAGGAGAAGAATTCAATCCGGGGCCAGAGACGAGGCTTGATCACTCAGAGCTTTTGTGTAATAAAGTTTTATTAAAGTATAAAGGAGATAGAGAAAGCTTCTGACATAGGCATCAGAAGGGGGCAGAAAGAGTACCCCCCTGCTGGTCTTTAGCTGGATGTTATATAGTCACTAGCAGTCTGTTAATGAAAGAAAGGAATATCTTAAAATTCAGAATGGCACCAGGCCCCTCACCCATAAGATGCATTTTGGGATAAATGCTTTATCCTGGGCCATAAAATGATTAACTTGAATCTTGAAGAAGGGCAGACCACCATACAAATAGTTTCATTTACATAGATTAGGGGAACAATATCCATACTGGTTTGTCAAGTAGGTTCTGGGCCAAGAGGCGGAACCGACTTGGAGACAGAGTTTGGGGTAAAGGCATAGTACATTAGCATAGCTTAAGACAAACATTTCCATAAGAAAAAGGCATTGGTTATCTCTAGACTCGAGAATAGCTAAACTTCAGGCGAAGCCGGGTGTCATTATGGCAACACAGTATTTTAAGAAAAAACCTCCCTTTAAAATTTGTATAGAGAAGGAAAAAAATATTGCTAAGTTTGTTTCCTCCTGCCGCTTAAAGAGAGATAAAAAAATGTCTGACACTTGCAGGCT
>NW_011428730.1:0-717 GCF_000754665.1 Bison bison bison
GGGCAGAAATGGTATGGACCTAACAGAAGCAGAAGCTATTAAGAAGAAGTGGCAAGAATACACAGAAGAACTATACAAAAAAAAAAGATCCTCATGACCCACGATAATCACAATGGTGTGATCACACACCTAGAGCCAGACATCCTGGAATGCAAAGCCAAGTGGGCCTTAGGAAGCATCACTACAAACAAAGCTAGTGGAGGTGATGGAATTCCAGTTGATCTATTTCAGATCCTAAAGATGATGCTGTGAAAGTGCTGTGCTCATTATGCCAGGAAATATGGGAAATTCAGCAGTGGCCACAGGACTGGAAAAGGTCAGTTTACATTCCAATTCGAAAGAAAGGCAATGTCAAAGAATGCTCAAACTACCACACAATTGCACTCATCTCACACACTAGTGAGTAATGCTCAAGATTCTCTAAGCCAGGCTTCAACAGTACGTGAACAGTGAACTCCCAGATGTTCAAGCTGGATTTAGAAAAGGCAGAGGAACCAGAGATCAGGTTGCCAACATCTTTGGATCATCGATAAAGCAAGAGAGTTCTAGAAAAACATCTATTTATACTTTATTGACTATGCCAAAGCCTTTGACTGTGTGGATCACAAAAAACTCTGGAAAATTCTTCAAGAGATGGGAATTCCAGACCTGCCTCCTGAGAAATCTTTATGCAGGTCAGGAAGCAACAGTTAGAACTGGACATGGAACAATGGACTG
>NW_011428731.1:0-608 GCF_000754665.1 Bison bison bison
AAATCTTGCCATTTGAGATAACGCGTATCAGCCTTGAGGGTATTATGTTCAGTGAAATAAATCAGAGACAGGAAGACCAATACCACATGATCTTGCTTATACATGGAATCTAAATGAAACCAAAATCCAACCCAAAGAAACAAAACCCAAGCTCCTCTCTACAGAGAACAGGTTGGGGGCTGCTAGAGGTGAGGAGTCGGAGGTAGGCGAAATGGGGGAAGTAAACCACAGGGACGTAATACAGTGCAGGGCGACTGCAACGGTCAGCATTGTCCTGCGTATTTCCAGCTTCTGCCACGTTACAAGTTCTCGTCACAAGGACAGAGATCTGTAACTAGGAATGATGACGACTAGACTTACTGTGGGGATCGTTTCACACTCCCGCCCCCAACAAAAAGAAATGAGAAAGAGTTCCTAGGGGGTGAGAGTGGTTGACATGAACACATAGAAGAACCTGAAAGCTTATCAGAAAGTGACAGAAGCTAACCTAAAAAGGCTACACAGGATGATTCCAGCTCTATGACATCCTGGGAAAGGCAAAACCATGGAGACTGTCAAAAGATCAGAGGTTGCCAGGGGTTTAGAGGAGGGAGGGATGAACAGACAGC
>NW_011428732.1:0-623 GCF_000754665.1 Bison bison bison
CGAGACCAAGGACTTGCCTTTCCATTGGCGCTTGGCATGTTTTCTTGCTCATGATGTACATCAAGCACCCTGTCCGTTAGTATCTTTTCCTGGTTATTCTCCTCTGAAAGAATCATCTGCTAAAACCAAAAAAATTGAATCAGAGTAAAGAAATAAGTAAAGACAGCAAAACTCCACCTGGAAAACTCAACTCTAAACTGAAAATCACAACATAAAAAGAAAATACATGGTGACGCTATCCATCCCGAATACCACCAGGTGATTAGAGTCAGAATTTGTCTTCTACTGGACAAAGGGGTACTTAAGAGATCCTGCAACTCTGAGCCACAAGTCTAGTTTACTAGTCATTAAAATAACCCTGGTGGGCGGGTCCTCAATCAGAAAGATAAATAACATCTGATGCCCACCACTACAGCCTTCATTCTTTTTTAAAATGTAAAGGATTCAAATGACAACCCTTCACGGAAATTACACAAAGACTGATCAAACTTACCTCTTTATGTGTGGCACCTAATTCTTCTTCTAACAAACTACACCTTTCGAGTGCTACTCGTAATCACGCTCTCAACTCAAATCAAAGGGGCCGAGTCACTGTGTGTTGATGTGTGTATATACGTTAGTAC
>NW_011428733.1:0-548 GCF_000754665.1 Bison bison bison
GCGCCCCCCCGCGCGGGTGCGCGAGCGTGCCTCGTTGGACCCTCGGTGGTGCCCCTGGAGCGCTCCAGGTCGTCGCTCAGGTGCCTGAGGCCGAGCGGTGGTGTCGTTTCCCTTAACCCCGGTGTCCTCCTCGGGTCCCCACCGCGGTGGTGTGTGTGTGTGTCCCGTGAGTGGGCTCTCGTTTTGGGGGGGGTCGAGGCGGTAGGAGAGGCGTGCCTGTTCCCCTCGTCGTCGAGGCTGACGGGTGAGGCCTTGCAGGGGACGGGACGCGGGCTCTGCGCTGGCCCCGGCCGCGCAGACGCTCCTGTGTTGGTGCTCCGCCTACCTGTACCGCAGACCCCTCCCACCCCAGCTGAGGACTGGTGGCTCGTGGAGCGCCTCCGTGGGCCCGAAGGAGAGAGACGATCCGGGTGAGGGGGCGGCGAGCCCTCGGTGAGAAAGCCTTCTCTAGCGATCCGAGAGGGCGCCTTGGGGTATCGGACCCCCCAGCTGCTGCCCCTCCGAGTGCGCAGTGGCCGCCGTGGCGGCTGCCAGAGCGCGTGGGCAGA
>NW_011428734.1:0-523 GCF_000754665.1 Bison bison bison
ATCAGCTTTCTCTCCAATGGATTGAGGTACCACTTATCTTTGTTGTAAAAGGATACAACAGACACAGCAGATTTAAATGGTGAACCTTTATTTGCAGATGGCAATCCATTTTTAGTTGTTCTGAGTGGACTTGAAATCAAATGGCCTTGTTGAGAGCAATGAATCTTTCCTTCATTTTTATCACTGGTTTGGCAAATGTGCTTTTTATTAGGTAATGGAAATACATTTTCAGTGAAGTCCAAAATTAATTTCTTTGATGGAATATCTGATAATGGGCTATGAAAGGAAACAGTCCATTGATAGTTATTTTGGTCGGTTTTTATGTCAATTTACTACTAAGCAATAAACAACTTCACCTGGAAGGCATATTAAAAATATATCTCCAAAAGCATCTATCTACATACACTATTAGATTAGCAGTAGGAATTCTCAAATTCTGTCTTTACAAAGTATTTGAGTATTTTTCAAAACTAAGACCCCAATAATGTTTGTGAAAACACTTTACAAAGAAGCTTTGAGAAAT
>NW_011428735.1:0-566 GCF_000754665.1 Bison bison bison
AGAACTGTTCTTTTCCAAACTATTTGGAAGAAATCAAGCATGAATCCGCAGGAAATCATCAAAGAATTTTAAATATCAACTAATTAGCCAATGATGCCAATTATAAAAACAGTGTCAAAAGACCACAAAATGGACTAGTTACCACTTCACAGGCCGCTAAAATAATTCACGGTTAATTTAATTATAAGCTGACTAACAATGCAGCTAACATGAAATGGGTGGTAACAGAAAAAAGAGACAATACAAATCCAGTTACAAAGCAGAATGTTGCACACGTGATTTCATGGGGTAAACAGCAATACACTCACAACACCTAAGCTAAACACCCAAGAAAGCTGGAACATGTGCTTTAGAGCCGCACACTGTGTCACCAAAAAGCCCTAGGTCGTCATCCCAGTTTTAGACTCAGAAAACTGAGGCAGCCCGACGTCTTCCCTGCGGCCCTGGGGCCCTGGGCTTTTAACCTGGTTTCACACGCAGAGCTGGACTGAGCGCGTGGCCAGGTCCATCAGCAAGCAGACCAGTGTAGATTCTTGGTTTGTTCCCACCGCATGCCCTGCACCCTG
>NW_011428736.1:0-819 GCF_000754665.1 Bison bison bison
AGAAGGTCTCTCGAGGTCTTTCTCGGGTTGAGGCAGGACACCCTGGGGTCTCTCGACTTGTGCAGGTGACCTCAGGGGGCTTCTCATGGTGGCTCTGAGAAGTCAGGGAAACTGGAGGTGGGAGGGGCTTCTCGGCACTCCACTGGGTTTGGTGCATTGGAAGAGGGCCTCATCTCCAGTTGAGGCAGGAACCTCAGGGTTCCTCTGATTTCAGACTCCGATCCCAGGGTCCCTGCAGACTTGGGAAAGGAGAGTCAGGCCTCGTCTTGGGTTGAGGCATGGAACTCAGCTTGCCTCTCGAGGTGTTCCCGGGGAGACAGGCCACTTGTCGAGCGGTATTGGGAACCTGGGGTTTTTCCCGATGATGCACGGGCGAGTCACTACACCTTCGTGTTGACTTCATTCACAGGGTGGAGTTCGAAGAGGTGTCCGGGCATCGGGTTCTTATCAAGAGGGGACCGGGAAATCGGGGTCCTTCGGAATGTGGAACCACCCATGAGGCCACGTCTGGAATGTCGTCGTGAGACCGGCCTCATCCTGAGGTGCGACCGGAAGGTCGGGAACCCTTTCCAGACAAAGCAGAGGAGTCGACCCTCCTGTCCAGATCAGGAGGGTAGAAGAGGCTCAGAGGAAGTGCTGCCGGAAAAACTTCGGTGTTCCTCTCGAGGGAGACCGGGATGTCGGGGCACTTTGTGGGTCGCATCAAAGGGTGACAAGTACCGTTTCGAACTCCAATTAATAAAGTGGGACTTCTCCTGAGACGCTGTAGCGGCACAGGGCTACATCTTGCGATGACGGGGGAACCACGTGGATTTTTCC
>NW_011428737.1:0-773 GCF_000754665.1 Bison bison bison
AAAAGAGGCCTTACTGTCCCTGGACGAGCAGGCTGCCAGAGTGTGTGAGACCTGCCTTGTGCCTTAGTGGCCTCAGCTCTGCCATTGCATGTTCATCCTAACGAGGACCGAGGACTATTTGGAGAAGGGTTTGGGTGTGGATTTCTACAAACTGCCAAGGGCTACAGTAATGAGATCTCTGTCACAGGTAAGGAAGAGCTTTGTATGGATGCTCAAGCTGTTTTCTGAATGACAGGTTCAAAACTGCACAGAGAGAATCAGGCTCTCTGTGCCTTCATGTTGGGTACGCAGCTTCACACACAGGGGTGTCTCCGTAGGAATCAAGAAGTTTCCTGACAGTGAGGTTCACTAGAGCTCTCCTAGAGTGCAAAGACTTGTCCATGTTGTTTTCCTTTTCCTGTGCGTTTGGGTCTCCGGGCTCGGCCCCAGCTCCGTGGAAACAGCCCCTGAGAAAAGATCTCCCAGAACCGCTTTTCCCCCAGGCAGGAAGTGGAGTTCACAGAAAGCGGAACAAGCAAGCCTGCTCAGGGCAAGTAGAGGCAGCCAACCGGCCTGTGTTTGAAAGCCTCTATTTGGAAGGAACGGGTTAGCTTCTCCAAAAGAAGACGTCTGCGGGGAGCGAGCTCCGCCTCTGGCAAAGGTCATGAGGAAGGAGGCTTGGCATACGCAAAGGCGGGATCAAGCCTCAGGAGTCTCCCTGGAAATTCTTGAGCAATCTACCCCCAAAACCAGAGTCTGCCTACTTTCTGTCTTTGTGCTTTCACCTACACCTC
>NW_011428738.1:0-614 GCF_000754665.1 Bison bison bison
GAACTAAATAGAAATTGCTTTTCTTTCAGGTGAATCAATTCCAATAAGACTATTTTTAGCAGGATATGACCCAACTCCAACAATGAGAGATGTGAACAAAAAATTTTCAGTAAGGTACTTTTTGAATCTAGTCCTGGTTGATGAAGAAGACAGAAGGTACTTCAAGCAGCAGGTATGGTGCCACCTACATGGTATTTTGTTCTGTGGTGGTTCTAAAAGCACCTGGAAAGCACTCACTTTTCTAAGCTTTATTGTACTGAGCAAGCGGGGGTTTCTACGTAAGTGAAAACACTGAAAGTGTGACACAGAAGTAAGGCATGAATGGATCTCTGTTGTGATCAGTCATTCTGCAGGACTCCAGGATGGGCTATAATTTGGCAGGGCTTCTATTTTTTTTCTCTTGAAACTTTTGTTTTTATAAAACAATATCTGGTATTTAGTTTTTTAAAAACCAGGACAAAAACAGTAAAATAAAGGTACAAAAAAATTCCACCACCATTGTGATAGTTTCCAGACAAATTTGTATATTTGTTTTAGATTATATTATGCTCATATATGATCATATTAGATCATTATTTGTTTTAGATCATATTATGATTTAGATCATATCTATG
>NW_011428739.1:0-695 GCF_000754665.1 Bison bison bison
GGTGATGGACAGGGAGGCCTGGCGTGCTGCGATTCATGGGGTCACAAAGAGTCGGACATGACTGAGCGACTGAACTGAGCTGAATATATTATAAAATTTTACATTTAATGCTAATAACTCTAAAGAGGCTCTTATTTTAATTAAACCAATACCTTTAAACTTGCTTTTATTTACTTACCAATGATTAATCCTATATCATGTGAACTTGAAAACATTTGAGTTAGTTTCTATTATACTTTTGTAGCTTTGGAAATATTTAATCTGTAACTGGTTGCATTTATTTATTTAGGCCATGCCACATGGCTTGCCAGATCTCAGTTGCCCGACCAGAGATTGAACCCGGGCCACAGCATTGAAAGCCCAAGATCCTAACAATTAGGTCACCGGGAAACTCCTGTGACTACTTACTTTTAAACCAATTACATAGAGACTTTTTCAAGTTAATTTTGGCAATATGATTCTGAGATAGAAAAATACCATATCTATACTGTACATACCCTCTACCTGCCTAACATTTTTCTGTCTGGTCTAAGAATTAAATTGACCTGAGACAGACTAAAAGGAGAAAATCAAAAGTTTGATAACATGGATACATGGGAGAGACCCAGAAAAACTGAGTAACTCACCAAAATGGCCAGAACACTCATCTTAAATACCATCTTCAGTGAAAGACAAAATAAGATGTTGGCGGTAGT
>NW_011428740.1:0-840 GCF_000754665.1 Bison bison bison
GCTTCCTACTGAATATGTGTATAACAATGAGAATTTCAAATTTTTCATTTAGACTATTATTCAAGCTGTATGGGTTCTAAATTGACGGTTCAAAGAAGATGACCACACAAAACTTGAGGAAGAAACAAAGTAATATTGAGTTTTTTAAACTAGGTGAGAAACCCCCTTATACTTCTGTCTACTCTATTTTACTTGGTTTTCCCTCAGTTATTCCTTTTGCCTCATTTACAAACAATACTTCTCACAGACTTACAAAAGTGCTTTCCTTTATGTACTTTAGCATTCAAATTTCCATATATCCAAACATTTTTGTAAAATTATTGTTAGGCTGGGATAGGATAAAACCTTAATACATTAAGACTGTAGTTTATGATTATTAAGATAAATAAGAAAAAACAAGTAGAATGCCATGAGACAAGAAGAAAAATAGGAACACTAAAAATATTAAGGAATTCATATTTCTTCCAAATTAGAGGTTCCCTAATTTTAATGTGCAGTAGATTCATAGAAACCCCACGGGTCTAAGAAATCCGAACCTCTGGAAAATGAATGATATACATGCATTCTAACAATTATCTCTGTACTGTTACAAGTGATCTATAAGTCATATTTTGAGAAATGCTATCCTAAAATAGAATAACTTAAAACAGTACAGGATATTTGCACATAATTATGTGCTTAGCAAAAGTAATATATACAATGAATTTTTTAAAAAGCAGATAAAGAATACTACCTTAATAGAAAAATCGAAAAAGGACATAAATTTACAAATGGCCAACAAACATATGAAAAGATACTCAACTTTACTAATAAAAACATACAAACATGATATTTAACATT
>NW_011428741.1:0-564 GCF_000754665.1 Bison bison bison
CAGCCACTGATATCGTGACTGAGCATGCACTGATCATGTGCCGGGAGCCGGGGAGGCATTCCACTCTGGACAAAGGTCATGAGGAAGGAGGCTCGGCATACGCAAATGCGGGATCGAGCCTCAGGAGTCCACCCGGATATTCTCGAGCATCTCCCCCCCAAAAAAACCGGAGTCTGCCTACTGTATTGCTTTGTGCTCTCACCTCTGATTTCACTGAGGGCTGTCCCCCACCACCATCTCGCTCTCTCTGTCAAAGAGTTAACTTACAGCTCCAATTCATAAAGTTCCTTGTCATTCTTCCCTTTAACTTCCAGCTGAGTCTCCATCTGGAGCGCGGAACCCAGCACGCTTACTAATTATGCCTGGGCTGCTAAGACCCACTCGAGAAGGTGTCTAGGGTGAGGCACCTTTCGCTATTCGAGAGGGCGCCTGCGGCCTACGTAACGTGGTGCAAACTTCTTGTCTTGAAGTTTGATTGGTCTTCCGCGTAAACCAAGCTACTCAGTCTCTTTCTCCACCGAATTTTCCTACTGAGCTCTCCTCATACTATTATTCTTGACATCT
>NW_011428742.1:0-537 GCF_000754665.1 Bison bison bison
CTCACACTGACACAGACATCAATCCAGACAGACCAAGACAGACATCTTCCAGTTTTCCGTCCTAGAGATGGAAAGATTTCTTTGAGCCGGTTTTCTGGGGAGTGGGGGTGGGGCTGGCGGCCAGGCAGGCTTTGGGAAGGAGCTCCTGGTTTGGAATTGTCATATGAAAAGAACCTAGACTTTCCGGGTTCCAAGGAATCAAGTTTCCTTGCTAAACCAACTTTAGTCCGGTTCTAGAGAATATCATGGCCCTCCTAGGTCAGGTCATCTTTCCTTTCCGTAGCCCTCGTTTGATCCCTTGAATTCTAGACAGCTTGGATTGCCTCTGTGGGCTAGGATGGATTGTCCTCCCGTTTCACCGGGCGGCGGGAGCGAGGTCCCAGAGGCTCTCCTAGAACCGGGCGTGGGGGCGGGGCTCACCGGGAGCCCGTGGTGAAGGTGGGCAGCGCACCGGGAGCGCGCCCGGGGGCGGGGCGAAGCCGGGTCGGTCGCGGGTCGGGAACCGGGTCGCGGCGGGGATGGGGGGCGGTCCCAGTT
>NW_011428743.1:0-522 GCF_000754665.1 Bison bison bison
CCATTCCCTACATCTGCATCTCCATTTCTTCTCTGTAAATAGGTTCATCAGTACTGTTTTCCTAGATTCTGTATATATGTGTGGTGCATGCATGCTGAGTCACTTTGGTTGTGACTTTGGTCATATAGACCCCATAGACTGTAGCCTGCCATAATGCATATCATACATGCATTAATATACAATATTTGTTTTGCTCTTTCTGACTTTCTCACCTGCTCTCTTTACTCCTTCTCTACATCTATCCTTGGAGGCCCACCTTCTCCAAGAAGCTTGAGTGTTTCAGCCCTCAGGGATTTTTGTCTCAGCTGCATTCCTGAAGCCATTATCATACAGACCCCCAAATCAGCACTGAACATATGCTCTTCAGGACTAGTTCTCTGATGAGATGTCAGCCCCTGGAGAATCAAGCTGGAATCCCACATCCTACTGAATCTATGCTCCTGCTAGTAGATCCATGCATGCTAGCTGTGACTTTTCTGGAAAGAGTAGGCAAAACTAGGTTAAACACAGCCAGTCATTGGA
>NW_011428744.1:0-753 GCF_000754665.1 Bison bison bison
CCACTGTACTGTCTCCATAGCCTTTCCCAGAATGTCACAGAGTTGGAATCATGCTGTATGTAACCTTTTCACAAGGGCTTCTTCCACTTAGCACTATGCATTTAAAGCTTTCTCTATGTCTTTTCACAGCTTGATAGCTCTTTTTTTTTAGTTACACTTAGTAGTTAATTAATTACCTTACCCTACGTTCGTTCGTAAGTAACGTACCCGAACCCAACGTTTAAGTTTTACCTACCTTTAACCGTTTAACCCCGAAAACCGAAAACGAACTACTTAACGTTAAGGGTTTTCCGGTTTAACCGTTTTAAGGTTTCGGACGACGTACTTAGTAACGAAAAAACCTAAACGTCGTACTTAAAACTAAAACTACCTACCCGTACGGGTAGGTAGGTACCGGTAACCGTAAGGGTTAAGGTTTACGTTTTTAACGGTTTTTAAGGTAAGGTAAAACGTTAACCTACGAACGAACGAAGGAAAAGGAAAACGAAAACTAAAATTACTACTAATTAGTAGTAATTACTACCTTAACTTTAATTAGTTGGGTAAGGTAACTTTAAACTTTAAAAAAATTAAAGTAGTAACTAACGAAGTAGTAACGTTAACGTTTAGTTAACGTAAACCGAAACGAAAGTAAAGTAACCGTAACCTAAGTACGACACGAAAAGAAAAAAAAAAAAAAAACCCTTTATGGTTACCCAAAAGGGGGAAGCTGTGGGAAGGGATAAATTAGTCATTTGAGATGAACAGACACAG
>NW_011428745.1:0-500 GCF_000754665.1 Bison bison bison
AACTGGAGATGAGGCCCTCTTCCAATGCACCAAACCCCGTGGAGTCCCGAGAGGCCCACGCCCCCCACCTCCAGTTTCCTTCGACTTCTCAGAGCCACCATGAGAAGCCCCTCGAGGTCACCTGCACAAGTCGAGGGAAGCCAGGGTTTCCGTGCTCAACCCGAGAAAGACCTCGAGAGACCTTCTTCCACACGTCTCGAGGCCAGGTTCCCTACCATGACTCGAGAGCAATGACGCGCTCCCCTCGCCACTCGCATGGAGACCCGACTTCCCTGGCGCCCACGAGAGGCTCACTGACCTCGCCGTCGTACCTCGTGAGAACCGCACCTGGGGCCGCCGCTCGAGAACCACCCGAGACTCCCCGTCATCGCGGAGATGAGGGCCTTCGTCTCCTGCATGGCCTAGAGGCCAACCTCGCGACCTCTCTGCAAACTCCTCAGGAGGCTTGACTCCCTTTAGTCCACCCAGTGAGCTCCAAGAGATACCCGTCGCGACTCGAG
>NW_011428746.1:0-611 GCF_000754665.1 Bison bison bison
CCTGGCAAGCCACAGTTATAATGTCACATGCAGTTGGACACTAAGGGCGGCAGTGAGGAGATACCCCTCCTCCAAGGTAAGGAGCAGTGGCTGCACTTTGATGGAGCGGCTGTGAAGGGATACCCCACACCCAAGGTAAGAGAAACCCAAGTAAGATGGTATGTGTTGCAAGAGGGCATCAGAAGGCAGACACATTGAAACCATATTCACAAAAAACTAGTCAATCTAATCACACTAGGACCACAGCCTTGTCTAACTCAATGAAACTAAGCCATGCACTGGGGGCAACCCAAGACGGGCGGGTCATGGTGGAGAGATCTGACAGAAGGTGGTCCGCTGGAGAAGGGAATGGCAAACCGCTTCAGTATTCTTGCCTTGAGAACCCCATGAACAGTATCAAAAGGCAAAATGATAGGATACTGAAAGGGGAACTCCCCAGGACAGTAAGGACCCAATATGCTACTGGATATCAGTGGAGAAATAACTCCAGAAAGAATGAAGGGATGGAGCCAAAGCAAAAACAATACCCAGTTGCAGATGTGACTGGTGACAGAAGCAAGGTCTGATGCTGTAAAGAGCAATATTGCATAGGAACCTGGAATGTCAGGTCC
>NW_011428747.1:0-528 GCF_000754665.1 Bison bison bison
CAGAGTCCCGTGACTGGGAACTAGTCAATATTAAATATCTAGTAGTTTTGTTTTTGCTCCTCTACTGTAGACATGTCTAAGAGTCATCAACATGAAGTACAAAATGTTCATAGTGCCTCGGTTTGTTCTAAGGTAAAAATTGCTATATCGTTATATCTGTCACAAGCTTGTCAACAAGAAAGTACCTCGAAAGAACAGGAACAAAACGAAAATTAAATGTGATATGAGCTTTTAGATAAACTATGAACACTAATTACACTCTGAAATATCTGCCTATGAGAGTCTTGATTGAAGGCAGAGGAGAAGGGGACGACAGCGGCTAAGATGGTTGGATGGCATCACTGATTCGATGGACATGAGTTTGAGCAAGCCCCTGGAGTTGGTGATGGACACGGAAGCCCAGCGTCCTGCTAGGCCACGGGGTCCCAAGAGTCAGACACGACTGAGCCACTGAACGGGACTGAACTTACAATCGTTTCTCCAGGTGTTTTGGTTACCCGAGTTTCTATCCTGTGCTAAACTAAGTGA
>NW_011428748.1:0-727 GCF_000754665.1 Bison bison bison
TATGAAAGGAGAAATTAACAATAACACAATAATAGTGGGAGACTTTAATACCCCACTCACACCTATGGATAGATCAACTAAACAGAAAATTAACAAGGAAACACAAACGTTAAACGATACAATAGACCAGTTAGACCTAATTGACATCTATAGGACATTTCATCCCAAAACAATGAATTACACCTTTTTCTCAAGCGCACATGGAACCTTCTCCAGGATAGATCACATCCTGGGCCATAAATCTAGCCTTGGTAAATTCAAAAAAATAGAAATCATTCCAAGCATCTTTTCTGACCACAATGCAGTAAGATTAGATCTCAATTACAGGAGAAAAACTATTAAAAATTCCAACATATGGAGGCTGAACACACCCTGCTGAATAACCAACAAATCACAGAAGAAATCAAAAAAGAAATCAAAATTTGCATAGAAACTAATGAAAATGAAAACACAACACCCAAAACCTGTGGGACACAGTAAAAGCAGTCCTAAGGGGAAAGTTCATAGCAATACAGGCACACCTCAAGAAACAAGAAAAAAGTCAAATAAATAACCTAACTCTACACCTAAAGCAACTAGAAAAGGAAGAAATGAAGAACCCCAGGGTTAGTAGATGGAAAGAAATCTTAAAAATTAGAGCAGAAATAAATGCAAAAGAAACAAAAGAGACCATAGCAAAAATCAACAAAGCCAAAAGCTGGTTCTTTGAAAGGATAAATAAAATTGA
>NW_011428749.1:0-563 GCF_000754665.1 Bison bison bison
GCAGCACCAGCAGCAGCAGCAGCAGCAGCAGTGCATAGATATCAAAAGGGTTGAGAACAGTCAGGTAGGATCACACAAGTCACCGTGAAACAATAATACTTCTCCACTTAGCCAAAGCTAACAAAAGATTTCTGTTCTAGGTCAACCTAGAAGAGATCACGGAAGAGGTAAAGAAACTTAAAATCCATTAGCAAAGGCAGTTCAACCTCTCAAGAAACCTTGTGCTAGGCACAACACTTTTTTCTGGGGGTCCACTTTCCCTACAACCTCCTTATCCCATTCTGTACCCATTCCTTTGCTTCTCCCATCCTGAAACTGCCACCTGGAAGAAAGAACGACGTCATTTGCCTTCAGAATATGCGATTTCATTCCACATACTTTCTTTTAATACCAAGTCATACATTTCCCTTCAGCAACCAAGAACTGACTTTTATATTGGCATTCGACAGATTGGTGAACATACCTATCAGTGATAGTAGCCGCCCCCCCCACCCCCCCGCTCCCCCCGCACCACGCGCACACACACACACACACACACACACACACACACACACCCCCAAGAT
>NW_011428750.1:0-586 GCF_000754665.1 Bison bison bison
ACTCCTGAGTCAGCATCTCTGTCCCTGCTATGAACCAGGCTGGGTCCTTCTCTTGTTCAAGCCCCTGACAAATGTAGGTTAACATTAGTATCCAAACAAAAGTGAAATGTACTTACACTCCTGGTAAGAAACTTATAGTTAGCAAATGGTGTCAATGCATAAGAAGCTGAAAGGTGAAGGCTGCAATAGACTTATCCCCCTGAATACCTATGCAATTCATGATCCACACAGACCTCCTGTATCAAGAGACATGTCCTCAACAGATTCTGTTGATTTTTTTCAGATTCTGAAAAAAATAGGTGACAATAACTGCAGCAGAATACCTCCAGTTGTCTGTGGAGGGAAAGAGAAACTGTTTACCTGCAATAATTACAATGGAGTAAATAGTCTTAAGTAAGAAATAAAACTTTACTTATAGTAAAAAAAATCTTAAAAGGCTCAAGAGACAAAAAGCTTTGGGTGGCTTCCTCTTTCTTATTTTACTCTCATTTACAAGCAGGTCTGGGATAACCACAGAGGCTTCTGTTACCAGAGCAACAAGAGCAGGGCATGAAGAAATGCTGGTGTCTTGTGGACTATTTTTTTT
>NW_011428751.1:0-420 GCF_000754665.1 Bison bison bison
GCAAGATAAAGCCCTTTCCCGCGACAGCGTCTCAGGAGAAGTCCCACGTTAGGAATTGGAGGTCGAAAGGGCACTTGGCACCCTTGATGCGACCCACAAAGTTCCCCGAAATCCCGGTCTCCCTCGAGAGGAACACTGAGGTTTTCCGGCACACCCTCCTCTGAGCCCTTTCTCCCCTAATGATCTGGACAGGAGGGTCGACTCCCCTGCTTTGTCTGGAAGGGGTTCCCGACCTTCCGGTCGCACCTCAGGATGAGGCCGGTGTCACGAAGGCATTCCAGACGTGGCCTCGTGGGTGGTTCCACATTCCGTAGGACCCCGATTTCCCGGTCCCCTCTTGATAACGAACCCGATGCCCGGACACCGCTACCAAACTCCACCCTGTGAATGCAGTCAACACGAAGGGGCTAGTTTTCCGTG
>NW_011428751.1:3925-4354 GCF_000754665.1 Bison bison bison
CCCTGTCGCCCCTGGAGAGGAACTTTGGCTTCTGGACACAAGCCTAGATGAGATCTATTGGCCCTGCAATCACTCGAGAGCAATCCCCAGCTTTCCTTCGGAATTGAAATGGAAGATTGGACTTTCCTAGGCCAACACAAGAGGCATCCTGAATTCCCCGTCGTAACTCGAGAATCCCGCCGCAACTCGAGAAAAACCACGTGGTTCTCCCGTCATCGCAAGATGAAGCCCTTTCCCGCTACAGCGTCTCAGGAGAAGTCCCACGTTAGGAATTGGAGGTCGAAACGGTACTTGGCACCCTTGATGCGACCCACAAAGTTCCCCGACATCCCGGTCTCCCTCGAGAGGAACACCGAGGTTTTCCGGCACCACTTCCTCTGGCCCCTTCTACCCTCCTGATCTGAAAGGAAGGTCGAATCCCCTGCTTTG
>NW_011428752.1:0-825 GCF_000754665.1 Bison bison bison
GCGATGAACATTGGGGTACACGTGTCTCTTTCCCTTCTGGTTTCCTCAGTGTGTATGCCCAGCAGTGGGATTGCTGGATCATAAGGCAGTTCTGTTTCCAGTTTTTTAAGGAATCTCCACACTGTTCTCCATAGTGGCTGTACTAGTTTGCATTCCCACCAACAGTGTAAGAGGGTTCCCTTTTCTCCACACCCTCTCCAGCATTTATTATTTGTAGACCTTTGGATCGCAGCCATTCTGACTGGTGTGAAATGGTACCTCATAGTGGTCTTGATTTGCATTTCTCTGATAATGAGTGATGTTGAGCATCTTTTCATGTGTTTGTTAGCCATCTGTATGTCTTCTTTGGAGAAATGTCTACTTAGTTCTTTGGCCCATTTTTTGATTTGGGTCTATTTATTTTTCTGGAGTTGTGCTGTAGGAGTTGCTTCTATATTTTGAGATTAGTTGTTTGTCAGTTGCTTCATTTGTCTATTATTTTCTCCCATTCTGAAGGCTGTCTATCACCTTGCTGATAGTTTCCTTTGATGTGCAGAAGCATTTAAGGTTAATTAGGTCCCATTTGTTTATTTTTGCTTTTATTTCCAATATTCTGGGAGGTGGGTCATAGAGGATCCTGCTGTGATGTATGTCAGAGACTGATTTGCCTATGTTCTCCTCTAGGAGTTTTAATGGCTTTGTTAACATTTGTAAGTTTAGCCCACCACTCAAGGTTACAGTTACATGGTAACCAGTTTTACTACATGCCTAATCTTATAAATCTTATTTTTAAAGTGAGTGCAACAATCAAAATCTGTTTGGAAGTTTGCAAAATTCAATAGGTTT
>NW_011428753.1:0-564 GCF_000754665.1 Bison bison bison
GATAGTCCTTGAGATGAAGGAACTAAGCAGCTGGTTGCGATGGCACCAAGGGGAAAGGTTGCTCTTTGTGTCTGCCCCTCTACTCCTTTCTTCCTGGTCGCCTTAGGGTTTTGTCATGGAGATTTGAAATAAAGTGCACAAAAGTCATATGTGTTGAATCAAGATTTTGCATTTAACCATCTCTCAAAAAGGAAGAGAGCTTCACCTGCACATGTTTCTTTCAAAACCGTCAATTGCTTTTCAATTCTGGGGTTTCTCTCTTGCCTTGTTCAGTTAGCCTTAACAGTAAAAATCAACGAAAACTACATAAAGATTCAAAGATACCAACAAAGGACAGCTTCTGTTTCTGAAATCATCTTTCCATTTAGTAGAACACGAGCTCTATTCTTTGTATTTTGCCTAGGGAATTAGCAATGTCCTGGTTCAGATGGCAAGGCATCCGCGCGCAGGAGACTGGGGGTTTGATCCCGTGGGTCGGGAAGATCCCGCCGGAGAAGGAAATGGCAACCCACTCCCAGTATCCTCGCCTGGGAATGCCACGGACAGAGGAGGCTGATGGGCCGC
>NW_011428754.1:0-528 GCF_000754665.1 Bison bison bison
ACACATGCTGGATTCTCATTCTTAGAAATGAGAGATGTCCCCATTTAAGCCCAGAAAGCCCTTCTCTTGGGGCTCAACACCCATCATTTCCTGCCATGTGGACCGAGCATGGGTGCTGCCCAGTGCCCACTGAGGCCATTGCAATCTGGCGACACGGGAGGAGTCCTGTGTCATTTCTCTCTGCCCCACTCGGTGAGCCATCAGCCCCATGCTCCCTGGGAACAACCAGAAACAAATCCTCCACTCTTTTTTTTTTGTTCATTTTACACCCTTTATCTCACTTCTCACTCTCTCTTTCAGACTTGATTCTTAATGCTTGTGACTGTGGGTCCAAAGGAGGGATGAGGTAATGGATTAGAATGAACTGGATGGCTCTGGATTAAGTGATCTTCCAGGGCATAGGACCAGCCAGTGCTTGAGGCTCTTCTTTGTGGAAGAACAGCAAAAATCAGACAAAAGTCAACACATCTGAAGCGCTTACTCGGTGGAGGCACTGAGCTGAGTGGCCTGCATCCACAGTGCTTTTAT
>NW_011428755.1:0-674 GCF_000754665.1 Bison bison bison
GAACTATTTTAGGCTTTGCGAATATGATCTTTGACGATTGATCAAGTTTTCAGTCATAGACAATAACCAAAGGAACTGGCAAGTCCCTGTTTCAACTTTAAGGACACCAAAAATTGAACTTCACACAATTTTTTACGTCAGAAAATAATATGCTTTTCGGTTTTCCTCAGCCATTAAAAAGTGTAGGCTCTAAAATTAAAAAAAGAAAAGAAGTAAAGCTCATTCTCAGCTCACTAGGCTGCTGCTAAGTCGCTTCAGTCCCGTCTGACTCTGTGCGACCCCATAGACAGCAGCCCACTAGGCTCCTCTGTCCCTGGGATTCTCCAGGCAGGAATACTGGAGTGGGTTGCCCTTCCCTTCTCCAATGCATGAAAGTGAAAAGTGAAAGTGAAATCGCTCAGTCGTGCCCGACTCTTAGCGACCGCATGCGCTGCAGCCTACCAGGCTCCTCCGTCCATGGGATTTTCCAGGCAAGAGTACTGGAGTGGGTTGCCGTTGTCTTCTCGGCTCAGCTCACTCTAGCTGTGCAAAATCGGGGGCAGGCTGCCCTGCATTGAGCAAAATGGAATTCCAAGAGAAGGGGCTTCAAGATCCAGGGGTACGGTCAAGTTTCTAAGCAAGGGGCAGGTCACCCTGAGGGCTGTGAGTGCTAGACACCATCATTGAAGTCCCCT
>NW_011428756.1:0-712 GCF_000754665.1 Bison bison bison
ATTATTGTATGGATTCTCAAGCTGTTTTCTGAACGGCAGCGTCGAGGCTGCACACAGAGAATCAGGCTCTCTGTGCCCCTATGTTGGATACGCAGCTTCACACACAGAGGTATCCCCATAGAAGCCAAGACTTTCCTCACAGACTGAGGTTCACTAGAGTTCTCCTATGGAGCAAAGACTTGTCCATGTGGTTTTGCCTTCCCCTGTGCGTGTGGCTCTCTGGACTCAACACCAACTCCAATGAAATAGGCCCTGAAAAAAGATCTCCAAGAACCGCTTTCCCCAGGCAGGAAGCGGAGTTCGCAGAAAGCAGAAAAAGCAAGCCTCTTAAGGACAGGTAGAGGCAGCCAACGGCCTGTGTTTGGAAGCCTCTATTTGGAAGGAATGTGTTAGCTTCTCCAAAAGAAGACGTCCAGATCTGCTCAAAAGACGGAAATTCCAGAGGCAGGTTGGAGGTTCCTGACTGCCCTTTGCCAGCCTTGCAAAGACATTCCTAGATTCTAGCATTATTTTCCATGAAGCAGCAGGCTTCGGGAATATGTCAAACTTGACTGGCACCTTGCCGGCCTCAGCTCAGCAATTGCCTTTCCATTCAAACTAGGAAAAGGGCCTACTTGGTGAAGGGTAAGGGTCTGTTTCTTTCCAAACTGCCAAGAGCTTCAGCAATGAGACCTTTGTCAAGGTGAGGGAAGCGTGAACGGATGGATTCTCA
>NW_011428757.1:0-547 GCF_000754665.1 Bison bison bison
AGAATTATGTATATTTATTAGACTATCTTTGGCCAAAAGTTTGGCAAAAGAGAAACAGTATTCATTTTTAAGGATTAACCCGCAATTCACACAAGTAAGAAGAAAGCTGATGTGAAAAAAACCTATCTGTATGTTCTTACTTTTCTCCTGATACATACAGGAGAATGTATGCTTTATATTCATGAAGCACATGAACACCTATTTTCACACTAATGGCAGTTGGTGTAAGTTAGCATAAAGTGAATTGCACACATACTGAGTTCTTATTCTATGCCAGCTTCTGTTCTAAATGCCTTAGGTATTAATATATTACCTTATTTAATTCTCACAACTCTCTGAGGTACATGCTTAAATAACTTGTTCCCAGAGGTGATAGGAGTCTTTTTCAAAACTATCATCTGATACCACCTCCATGGGGTGAGTATAGGAGAGAAAAAGATTCAAGTTAAAAAATGTGGTTACACCCAAACCATTTGTATTTTACTTTGAACCATCTGAAATGCACATCGAAAGCAAAATGTTCTAAAAGTATTTTATGGTTGATTTT
>NW_011428758.1:0-547 GCF_000754665.1 Bison bison bison
GTGTTCACCTTAAATTTACACAATATGTGTCCATTACATCTCAATGAAGCAGGGAAAAAATACAGAACTGACCATTAGAAAGAGCTCGTTTTAGACTCTTTTAAGACAGTTGATGGTGAGTGCTGTGCCTAGTTGCTCAGTTGTGTCTGACTTCTTGCGACCCCATAGACTGTAGCCAGCCAGGCTCCTCTATCCATGGACTTCTCCAGGCAAAAATGCTGGATTGCCTTGCCATGGCCTTCTGCAATGTTGCTGAGTATCAAAACCCAAGGCTAGGGACTTCCCTCGTGGTCCATGGGTTGAGAATCTGCCTTCCAATGTAGGGAATGTGCGTTTAATACATGGTGGTTAAGATCCCACATGCCAGAGGGCAATAGAAAGGACAAAGGATCCTGCATGCCATGACTAAGACTCGAGGCAGCCAAATAAATGAATAAAAATATATATATTTTTGAACTCTATGCTCTTTACATTCTTCTGGATGCATTTGTAAGCATGATATTAACAGTTTTATTTATTTATGGAACACACCATGAGACTTCCTGCA
>NW_011428759.1:0-508 GCF_000754665.1 Bison bison bison
AGTTTGTTCTCTGTCTCCGTGAGTCTGTGTTTCTTTATTCTCTTCTGTTTTGTTGGTTCATTGTTTTGATTTTAGATTCCAAATATAAGTAAAATCATAGAGTAATTGCCTTGGACTTATTTCACTAAGCATAATAGCCTCTAGACCCATTTATGTTATGGCAAATGGCATATTTCACTCATGGCTGAGTAACAGTTCACTGTATAATATACACCACATCTTCATTCATTTATCATTGGACACTTCAGTTGCCTCCATTATCATGGATGCTTACAGTTGCTGCTATAAATAATAATGCAGACAAAGGAGTGCATGTATATTTTTAACTTAGTGTTTTCATTTCTTTGGATATATAGCCACAAATGGAATTTCCGGATCATATTGTAGTTCTATTTTTAATTTTTGAGGTGCTTCCATACTGTTTTCTGTAGTAACTGTACCAATTTGCACTCCCAGCAACAAGGAGTTTTTTCCTTCCACATACTGACACTTGTTACTTTTATCTTTT
>NW_011428760.1:0-682 GCF_000754665.1 Bison bison bison
ACCTGTATACACTCGCAGATAATAATCTGAAAAGGATTAAAAAAAAAAATTACCCTTTCAATACTGTCAACATGAATCCAATGCTTTGCCACGGATGTCACGAGGATGCAAGACTGGCACACTGGAAATTCTACACCGTGGCTGAAAAAGATCCTGAATACATGGACAGATATTCCATAGCGATGGAAAGACTTAAGATGGCAATACCATGGAATGCATCTTCAATCTGAAATGAAGATTCGATATGACTTGATCGCTCAGAGCTTTTGGGTCACCAAGTGTTATGAAAGGATAAAAGAGATCGAGAAAGCTGCTGACATAGACTTGGGGCGGGGTGGGTGGGAGGGCAGTAAGAGTACCCCCTGCGGGTCTTTAGCCCGAGGTGATGCAGCCACTAGCAGTCTGCTAAGGAAACAAAGGCAGTGTCTCAGAGCATGACACCAGACCCCCTCACCCACGACATGCATTGAGATAACATGGGCAGCAGGTGAGTCATCCCGGGCTAAAAAATGATTGACATGAATCTTGAAGAAAGGCAGATTTCCAGGCAAATATGTCATTTCCTTAACATAGATGAGGAGAACAAGGTAGGAGGAAAACTTACTGTTTGGTTCAGGTCGCTTCTGAGCCTTTTGGGGGAACCGACCTGAAGCCAGAGTCTAGCCGAAATACACAGGCTTTG
>NW_011428761.1:0-939 GCF_000754665.1 Bison bison bison
CCTCTTCGAATTCCACCCTGTGAATGAAGTCAACACGAGCGGTAGTGACTCGCCCGTGCATCGTCGGGAAGAAAACCCCAGGTTCCAAATACCGCTCGACAAGTGGCCTGTCTCCCCGGGAACACCTCGAGAGGCAAGCGGAGTTCCATGCCTCAACACAAGACGAGGCCTGACTCTCCATTCCCAAGTCTGCAGGGACCCTGGGATCGGAGTCTGAAATCAGAGGAACCCTGAGGTTCCTGCCTCAACTGGAGATGAGGCCCTCTTCCAATGCACCAAACCCAGTGGAGTCCCGAGAGGCCCCTCCCACCTCCAGTTTCCCTGACTTCTCAGAGCCACCATGAGAAGCCCCCTGAGGTCACCTGCACAAGTCGAGGGACCCCAGGGTGTCCTGCCTCAACCCGAGAAAGACCTCGAGAGACCTTCTTCAACACGTCTCGAGGCCAGATTCCCCTACCATGACTCGAGAGCAATGACGCGCTCCCCCTCGTCACTCGCATGGGGACCCGACCTCCCTGGCGCCCCAGGAGAGGCTCACTGACCTCGCCGTCGTACCTCGCCAGAAACCGCACACTGGGGCCGCCGCTCGAGAACAACCCCGAGCCTCCCCCGTCATCGCGACTTGAGGGCCTTCGTCTCCTGTATGGCCTAGAGACCAATCTCTCGACCTCTCTTCAAACGCCTCAGGAGGCTTGACTCCCTTTAGTCCACCCAGTGAGCTCCAAGAGATACCCGTCGCGACTCGAGAGCAGAGCGGGGTTCTTTGCTTCCACTCGACATGAATGCCTGTCTCCCCGGGTGTGTCTGGAATGCAAACCCGAGATCCCTTTCGCCCCGGGAGAGGACCACTGGCTTCTGGACACAAGCCTAGATGAGGTCTGTTCGCCCTGCAGTCACTCGAGAGCAATCCCCAGCTTTCCTTCCCAACTCGAATGGAGA
>NW_011428762.1:0-672 GCF_000754665.1 Bison bison bison
CCCTCCCCCCCTCACAGCCAGCAGCATTTCCAAGTGACCTCCTAAGGCCTTCGCCAAACTACAGGGGCACCTCTGGGTTTCCTGTTTCCCTCATTTTTCGGAATCTTTTCTAAAAAAAAAAAGAAAAACAAAAAACAAATTAAAAAAAAAACAAAACAACCCGCACATTTCTTCGTAGAATGCCACAGTGGAAGGAAAACAGGCCTTCAATATTAAGACCTAGATTTGCAAAAAAACTTGGAGCTTGGTGTTTTGTTTTGTTTTGTTTTGTTTGAATCAAACCACCACATCATTTAAAATTTTTACACGTTCTAATTATTCGGTTCCAAAACACCAAACTTGTACTGCACACGGTCCCCATGGAAAGGCCCCCTCAGCAGGACAGCCACAGATGCTGCCATGAAAGGGCAGCAGGGTGCCCTCCTCCCTTGTTTTCTGCCTGGGCGCCCACCGGGTTTTGAAACCCCTTGCACCCTACTAAGATTCTAGGGTGCAATTCGTGGACCCTTCCCTTTCCCATCCCAGCAGGTGGTCAAGGGCCCGCTGGCCTCCAAAGTGCCAGAAGCAGGGCTGGGCCAGCCGGCCAGAGTTCAGGGTTCTGGCCCTTGGACTTGCAGCGGACACTAGGCTGCTTGGGAAAACCGCGCGGCTCTGACCTTTCAGCAAAGGGGT
>NW_011428763.1:0-633 GCF_000754665.1 Bison bison bison
GTGCATGGGCAGTCACGTGATCAGGGCATAAAAGCCACGTGATCTGTACTTGATCAGCCACGTGATCAGTGCCTGCAGAGTCACATGATCAGGGCCTGCTGAGCTGCGTGATTCCTGCCGGCTCATCTGCATGATAATTGCCAGCTGAGCTGCGTGATTCCTGTCTGCTCATCTGCTTGATTATTGCCAGTTGAGCAGCATGATTCGTCACTGCTGACCTCCATGCTTATTGCTTGCTGATTGCATGGTTCGTGTCTGCTCAGCTCTTTGATTATTGCCTCCTGAGGTCCCTCTTCGGGGGCCACCTGCCAGGGACCAGCCCCAGTTGATTCACGGTATTCGAAGGAGAGATGGCCTAGGCGACTATTTATATGCTAATCAGAGATATCAAGAATAATAGTATGAGGATAGCTCAGTAGGAAATTTCGGTGGAGAAAAGAGACTGAGTAGCTTGGTTTACCCGGGAGACCAATAAAACTTGAAGACAAGAAGTTTGCACCACTTACGTAGGCCGCAGGCTCACTTTCGAATAGCGGAAGGTGCCTCACCCTAGACACCTTCTATAGTGGGTCTTAGCAGCCCAGGCACAATTAGTAAGCGTGGTGGGTTCCGAGCTCCAGATGGAGACTCAGC
>NW_011428764.1:0-548 GCF_000754665.1 Bison bison bison
TTTTGACTATGCTGGGTCTTTGCTGCTCGCTGGAAGTTGCTAGGACCTCTGGACTGCAGTCTCCCATCTCTTGCTGACCTCTTGTTGACCTCTGCAGAATCCTGGTTGGTGGGAGCTTGTTAGTTCCTTGTTCCTTACCCGGACCTCCTGTGGTAAGTGTTTTCTCTCCTCTGTGGCCTGGTAAGGCTGGGTGGTCATTGGCATCCCAAAGGTGGCTAGAAGACAATGATTTAGGCAGGCTTGTGAATAGAGTAGGGGAGAAGGCAATGGCACCCCACTCCAGTACTCTTGCCTGGAAAATCCCATGGACGGAAGAGCCTGGCAGGCTGCAGTCCAGTGGGGTCGCTCAGAGTCGGACACGACTGAGCGACTTCACTTTCACATTTCACTTTCATGCATTGGAGGAGGACATGGCAACCCACTCCAGTGTTCTTGCCTAGAGAGCCCAGGACTGCGGGGCCCGGTGGGCTGCCGTCCAGTGGGGTCACACAGACTCGGACACGACTGAACGACTTAGCAGCAGCAGCAGCAGCAGCAGTGCATAGATA
>NW_011428765.1:0-538 GCF_000754665.1 Bison bison bison
CATTTTCTATATGAAGGAACAAATGAATCATTGATACTTTTTCCTTAAAACACAGTCTTGGTGTCACTGTGTGATCAAATTTGTCTACTAGAATCACTGGCATGTGTAATAACACACATGTAATTGAGGGAAAGATACTTTTCACAAGCCACACAGGATGATATACAATTTTCTTAGAAATTAAGCTTCTCTTTCTACCCTTGTTCTTTCTTTTGATTCACTGGGAAGGTACTGCAAGGTCTGTCCAACTGTCTATTCATTTGCATCAGAGAATTATCCATTCTGAGCTCAATGAACATAATACCAACTTCTGAAAAGCTGGATCCATGGGAAGCTGTAGAGTAAGCTGCACTGAAGACAGCTGCCTTCCAATACTTGCTCCATTCTCCCCGCTTCTCTGATGCCCATTGGTCCTGCAACGTAAGGGAACCATCTTGGACCTCTCTTCCACTCGACTCAATGTCTTCAGCAGCAGCACTTTGGCTCATCAAGTCAGACAAGCCCATGGAGGATCCAGAGTCCATCTCTGTGTGAATAT
>NW_011428766.1:0-534 GCF_000754665.1 Bison bison bison
GACTTCGCAGCAGCAGCAGCAGCAGTGCATAGATATCAAAAGGGTTTAGAACAGTCAGGTAGGATCACACAAGTCACCGTGAAGCAATACTTCTCCACTTAGCCAAAGCTAACAAAAGATTTCTGTTCTAGGTCAACCTAGAAGAGATCACGGAAGAGGTAAAGAAACTTAAAATCCATTAGCAAAGGCAGTTCAACCTCTCAAGAAACCTTGTGCTAGGCACAACACTCTTTTCTGGGGGTCCACTTTCCCTACAACCTCCTGATCCCATTCTGTACCCATTCCTTTGCTTCTCCCATCCTGAAACTGCCACCTGGAAGAAAGAACGACGTCGTTTTCCTTCAGAAAATGCGATTTCATGCCAACATACCTTCTTTTAATACCAAGTCATACATTTCCCTTCAGCAACCAAGAACTGACTTTTATATTGGCATTCGACAGATTGGTGAACATACCTATCAGTGATAGTAGCGCCCTTCCCCTCCCCCGCACGCACGCACGCACGTACACACACACACACACACACACACACAC
>NW_011428767.1:0-627 GCF_000754665.1 Bison bison bison
AGACACGACCTTTAAGCATTAATACCCAGACAATAAAACATTTGTGTTATTTAATTAGCTTATTTTTTTGTTAATGTACATTCCTATGATTATACTACTTTCCACTCAAACTTGGAAAAAAAATATAATATCTGGGATTAAAGCTTTTTTTTTTAACTGATGCATCCATACTTCTACTCCATTTTTTAATTATTTTATTGCCTCCTAGCCAGGATCTTTTAATGTTTTGAGGTTATCTCATAACAATGGGTAATTTATTAAGTCCTGGAAACTTGTACAACAATAAGTCTTTGTGCAAAGTTTTGGTCATGCTGAAGATTTTTGGTTTAAAAAAAAAGAACTGACAGATCCGGCAGAGACCACTGTCATTTTTGTCACCATCTAATCCCCCTTATGAAGTGAGCTTTATCAAAATGGGAAGTGATCATCTGGCAATACAAACAACCCTGGAAAAGCCAATTCAATAAATCATAGGGGTTATTCCATGTTATCTACATGCTCAAACAAGAGGGAGAGCACATGGGCTTTAGTAAATCCTCAGTTTCCAGCCAAAGGCCTTTCAGAGCTCTTGGCTGCCTGACCAGATGTCTAGGTCTATGAAAGAAAGTGTTTGGAGCTAAAGGAGGA
>NW_011428768.1:0-711 GCF_000754665.1 Bison bison bison
TTCAAATATAATTTCCTTTTGTTTCTGAAGACCAAGTAGGATAAAGGTAGGGACAAATAAACTATTTTTTTTTCCACTTACATAATTGCTTGTAGTTTATTCCTTTCCTTTCCTCTTTTCTCTGTGCATTTTTTAAAAAAAATTAATTTATTTTAATTGAAGACTATTTACAATATTGTGGTGGTTTTTGCCATACATTGACATGAATCAGCCATGGCTGTACATGTGTCCCACCCATCCTGAACCCCCCACCCTCCTCACTCCCCACCCCATCCCACCAGGTTTGTGTTGCCTGCTTCATACAACAAATTTTGCACTGGTCATCTATTTTACATATGGTAATGTTCACGTTTCAATGCTATTCTCTCATATCGTCCTACCCTTGCCTTCTCCCACATAGTCCAAAAGTCTGTTCTTTATATCTGTGTCTCTTTTGCTACCTTGCATATTGGATCATTGTTACCATCTTTCTAAATTCCATATATATGTGTTAATATACTGTATTGGTGTTTCTCTTTCTGGCTTACTTCACTCTGTATAATAGGCTCCAGTTTCATCCACCTCATTAGAATTGACTCAAATGCTATTTTTTTAATGCTGAGTAGTATTCCATTGTGTATATCTATCACTAATTTTCTTATCCATTCATCTGTAGATGGACATCTACGTTGATTTCTATGTCCTAGCTACTGTAAACGTGCTGCAATGATC
>NW_011428769.1:0-578 GCF_000754665.1 Bison bison bison
GTGTCTGGCACCATCCTGACATGTGAAACGTAAGAAAGCAATTTTTTTTGTTTTGTTTGGTTCTGATCTTGGGTGTCTGTGTGTGTGTGTGTGTGTGTGTGTGTGTGTGCGTGCGTGCGTGCGTGCGTGCGTGGCGGGGGGAGGGGAGGGGCGCTACTATCACTGATAGGTATGTTCACCAATCTGTCGAATGACCAATAATAAAAGTCAGTTCTTGGTTGCTAGAAAGGGAAATGTATGACTTGGTAATTAAAAGAAGGTATGTGGCATGAAATCGCATTTTCTGAAGGAAAACGACGTCGTTCTTTCTTCCAGGTGGCAGTTTCAGGATGGGAGAAGCAAAGGAATGGGTACAGAATGGGATAAGGAGGTTGTAGGGAAAGTGGACCCCAGAAAAGAGTGTTGTGCCTAGCACAAGGTTTCTTGAGAGGTGAACTGCCTTTGCTAATGGATTTTAAGTTTCTTTACCTCTTCCGTGATCTCTTCTAGGTTGACCTAGAACAGAAATCTTTTGTTAGCTTTGGCTAAGTGGAGAAGTATTGCTTCACGGTGACTTGTGTGATCCTACCTGACTGTTC
>NW_011428770.1:0-563 GCF_000754665.1 Bison bison bison
GTGTCCGAGTCTGTGTGACCCCATGGACGGCAGCCCACCAGGCCCCGCAGTCCCTGGGGTTCTCCAGGCAAGAACACTGGAGTGGGTTGCCATGTCCTCCTCCAATGCATGAAAGTGAAATGTGAAAGTGAAGTCGCTCAGTCGTGCCCGACTCTGAGCGACCCCATGGACTGCAGCCTACCAGGCTCTTCCGTCCATGAGATTTTCCAGGCAAGAGTACTGGAGTGGGGTGCCATTGCCTTCTCCCATATCTATTCACAAGCCTGCCTAAATCATTGACTTCTAGCCACCTTTGGGATGCCAATGACCACCCACCCTTACCAGGCCGCAGAGGAGAGAAAACACTTAACACAGGAGGTCCGGGTAAGGAACAAGGAACTAACAAGCTCCCACCAACCAGGATTCTGCAGAGGTCAACAAGAGGTCAGCCAAGAGATGGGAGACTGCAGTCCAGAGGTCCTAGCAACTTCCAGCGAGCAGCAAAGCCCAGCATAGTCAAAACGATTCAATGTTACCCAAAACAAATAAATCAACGGACAGAAGTTCTTGGAACACATGACTGA
>NW_011428771.1:0-623 GCF_000754665.1 Bison bison bison
CCCACTCCAGTGTTCTTGCCTAGAGAACCCCAGGGACTGCGGGGCATGGTGGGCTGCCGTCCATGGGGTCACACAGACTCGGACACGACTGAAACGACAGCAGCAGCAGCAGCAGCAGCAGCAGTGCATAGATATCAAAAAGGGTTTAGAACAGTCAGGTAGGATCACACAAGTCACCGTGAAGCAATACTTCTCCACTTAGCCAAAGCTAACAAAAGATTTCTGTTCTAGGTCAACCTAGAAGAGATCACGGAAGAGGTAAAGAAACTTAAAATCCATTAGCAAAGGCAGTTCAACCTCTCAAGAAACCTTGTGCTAGGCACAACACTCTTTTCTGGGGGTCCACTTTCCCTACAACCTCCTTATCCCATTCTGTACCCATTCCTTTGCCTTCTCCCATCCTGAAACTGCCACCTGGAAGAAAGAACGACGTCGTTTTCCTTCAGAAAATGCGATTTCATGCCACATTACCTTCTTTTAATACCAAGTCATACATTTCCCTTCAGCAACCAAGAACTGACTTTTAATTGGCATTCGACAGATTGGTAGAACATACCCTATCAGTGATAGTAGCCGCCCCCTCCCCCTCCCCCGCACGCACGCACGCACGTACACACACACAC
>NW_011428772.1:0-674 GCF_000754665.1 Bison bison bison
GGTGCATTGGAAGAGGGCCTCATCTCCAGTTGAGGCAGGAACCTCAGGGTTCCTCTGATTTCAGACTCCGATCGCAGGGTCCCTGCAGACTGGGGACAGGAGAGTCAGGCCTCGTCTTGGGTTGAGGCATGGAACTCCGCTTGCCTCTCGAGGTGTCCCCGGGGAGAGAGGCCACTTGTCGAGTCGGTATTTGGAACCTGGGGGTCTTTTCCGGACGATGCCCGGGCGAGTCACTGCCCCTTCGTGTTGACTTCATTCACAGGGTGGAGTTCGGAGGGGTGTCCGGGCATCGGGTCTTACCAAGAGGGGACCGGGAAATCGGGGTGCTTCGCAATGTGGAAGCACCCACGAGGCCACGTCTGGAATGTCGTCGTGAGACCGGCCTCATCCTGAGGTGCGACCGGAAGGTCGGGAACCCCTTCCAGACAAAGCAGGGGAGTCGACCCTCCTGTGGAGATCAGGAGGGTAGAAGGGGCTCAGAGGAAGTGGTGCCGGAAAACCTCGGTGTTCCTCTCCAGGGAGACCGGGATGCCGGGGAACTTGGTGGGGGCGCATCAAGGGTGCCAAGTACCGTTTCGACCTCCACTTCCTAACGTGGGACTTCTCCTGAGACGCTGTAGCGGGAAAGGGCTTCATCTTGCGATGACGGGGGAACCACGTGGTTTTTCTCGAGT
>NW_011428773.1:0-505 GCF_000754665.1 Bison bison bison
AAAACCCTGTAATATCTTCGGGTCCATGTAACAAGTGTTAACAGAGTAAAGATTCCATCGAGTTCAAAATGTAGTCTTTGTTGTATACTGGATGCTGTATAAACATCTGGAGAATTCGTGCAGGTAAACTGGAAACACACACACAGAAAAGTCAGTCCTGGGTTGGCAGCTGGTGCCCCAGCCCCTGCCCCTCCTGACACCCCCACCCCCCACCCCCACTTTGGGGCTTCAGCTGCTTTGAGAATTCAGAGAAACATGGAGGACCAAGCAGATCAAGGAGAGAACTCTGTGGCTGACTTTATTCTGACATATAGCTAAAAGCTGCTGGTAAAAAAAACTACAAAAGCCCAATCCAGCTTTCTAGCTGAGATGTGAACAGGACAGAGCAGACAGCCTCCTGCCCTCAGAGTTGCTCGAGCAGGGCTGGGCCCCAGGGCCGGACCCACCAGAGGACCACCCAGAGCAGCACCTGCAAGGGAGGGTGGCCCCTTAGCGGCGGCCAAGC
>NW_011428774.1:0-835 GCF_000754665.1 Bison bison bison
AAAATGAGTATACTACCCAAAGCAATCTATAGATTCAAAGCAATCCCTATCAAGCTACCAATGGTATTTTTCACAGAACTAGAACGAATAATTTCTAGGAGGGTAGTCTCATGGGTTACAGAGGTTAAAGCATCTGCCTGCAATGCAGGAGACCTGGGTTCGATCCCTGGGTCAGGAAGATCCCCTGGAGAAGGAAATGGCCACCCACTCCAGTACTCTTGCCTAGAAATCCCATGGATGGAGGCCCTGGTGGGCTACAGTCCACGGGGTCAGCAAAGAGTACGGACACAACTGAGTGACTTCACTTTCATCAAGCTACCAATGGTATTTTTCACAGAACTAGAACAAATAATTTCACAATTTGTATGGAAATACGAAAAAACCTTGAATAGCCAAAGCATCTTGGGAAGAGACTCGAACTGGAGGAATCAACCTGCCTAACTTCAGGCTATACTACAAAGCTACAGTCATCAGTAGAGTATGGTACTGGCACAAAGACAGAAATATCAATCAATAAACAAAATAGAAAGCCCAGAGATAAATCCGCACACCTATGGACACCTTATCTTTGATGAAGGAGGCAAGAATATACAATGGAGAAAAGACAATCTCTTTAACAAGTGGTGCTGGGAAAATTGGCCAACCAATTGTAAAAGAATGAAACTAGAAAACTTTCTAACACCATAAACAAAAATAAACTCAAAGTGGATTAAAGATCTAAATGTAAGATCAGAAACTATAAAACTCCTAGAGGAAATCATAAGCAAAACACTCTCTGACATAAATCACAGCAGGATCCTCTATGCCCCACCTCCCAGAGTAATGGAAATAAAAT
>NW_011428775.1:0-529 GCF_000754665.1 Bison bison bison
TTCAGGGTTCTGGCCCTTGGACTTGCAGCGGACACTAGGCTGCTTGGGAAAACCGCGCGGCTCTGACCTTTCAGCAAAGGGGTGGAGCGGTAAAGGCCTTGAGCCCAAAGGCGAGGCCTGTCTGCGACCGCCAGGTTGTGCCGACAGAGGGCGGACTACGTGGTTCCCTGCTCCACGCAGTCCCAGTTCCCTGACCTGTGGTCCGCACCCCTCCGCCGCGCCCACTGGATGCCGATCCTTGGAGACCCAGGAGCGCACGCAGTGGGCGTTCCCAGCCGCCACGGCGACCCCCGAGAGGACAACGGGGAAGCCCTCCCCCACCCCCGCCAGGAGCCGACCCCGCCCCGCGCCGCCCCGCCCCTGCCATGCTCCCGGTGCCTTCCCAGCCGCAGTGGGGATCCCCGGAGCACAACTGGGACCGCTCCCCATCCCCGCCACGACCAGATTCCCGACCCGCGCCGCCCGGCTTCGCCCCGCCCCGGGCGCGCTCCCGGTGCGCTGCCCACCTTCACCACGGGCTCCCGGTCGA
>NW_011428776.1:0-587 GCF_000754665.1 Bison bison bison
AGGTGGAAGAGATTTTGAAATGCTTCCATGTGCATTTTCTAATTTGACTTGAACTTCAGCCCCATGAGATGAGTGAAAGAAGAAGAAAGAGAAGAAGCTGAGGGGCAAAAGGAGATGACGAGAGTTGACTGACCTAATAAGAATCACCACCTATTGGTCTGCTGATAATGTTAGCACTTGTGGGAGTCTTCCTGACCCATTCAGAGAGCTGCCCATTTTTACAATGAAGAACTTGTATTCAGGAGAAAATGAACTCCAGAGAAGTCGTGATTGTTCAGTAGAATTATCTCCTGATGGCCTGTTTAGTATTCTTGACTCTATACTCAACTGAAGATAGTCACCACCTTGCACATCAGGAAGAAGTTAGAACAGGCAGTATTTCCCCTACTGGATACAGGATGAAATTGAAACTCAGAAAAAGAAATTGTTTACTATTGGTTACAAATCCCATTGGTACAAATGCTAAAGTATAGATTGGAATTTGGGATTTATGACTAAAAACATAGCCTTTCAGTGCTTCCCAAGAATTTTTAGCAATGTGTCAGCCTCCCTTATATAAGTAGATTGCTAGTTTTTTTTTTTTTTTC
>NW_011428777.1:0-510 GCF_000754665.1 Bison bison bison
TGAGCATGCACAGATATCGTGACTGAGCATGCACTGATCATGTGCCGGGAGCCGGGGAAGCATTCCACTCTGGACAAAGGTCATGAGGAAGGAGGCTCGGCATACGCAAATGCGGGATCGAGCCTCAGGTGTCCACCCGGATATTCTCGAGCATCTCCCCCCAAAAAAACCAGAGTCTGCCTACTGTATTGCTTTGTGCTCTCACCTCTGATTTCACTGGGGGCTGTCCCCCACCACCATCTCGCTCTCTCTGTCAAAGAATTAACTTAGAGCTCCAATTCATAAAGGTCCTTGTCATTCTTCCCTGGTACTTCCAGCCGAGTCTCCATTTGGAGGGCGGAACCCACCACGCGTGCTAATTATGCCTGGGCTGCTAAGACCCACTCGAGAAGGTGTCTAGGGTGAGGCACCTTCCGCTCTTCGAGAGGGCGCCTGCGGCCTACGTAAGTGGTGCAAACTTCTTGTCTTGAAGTTTGATTGGTCTCCCGCGTAAACCAAGCTACTCAGTCT
>NW_011428778.1:0-509 GCF_000754665.1 Bison bison bison
AGGAGACAAGGCCCCAAAGAAGGAAGTCACAGCTCCCTTGGGTTCAAAATAGCTGTCCTCCAAAATGGATCAAGTTTCCCCACACGGGGTTTCCAATCCAAACCTAAAAAAGCCCAAGGGGGCTAAACCCATCCCGCCCCGTTGACCTGTGGCCCAAGGTGCCCCTCCCCCCACAGCCTCCTTCCACAGCCCCAGGGCATTCAAGAGTTCGCCGGCCCCGCCTGCCTGCTCCATCCGTGGTCCTCCCGCCCCCCCTGCAGGACCCTCTAAAAAAAGCGACCGACAGGCAGGTGGCGCCCGACAACCAACCCGCTGTCCGGAGAGCCGGCCGCAGCCTAGAAGCTCCGAGGGAGACCAGCAGGGACTCGTTGCCAAGACGGGGCCCATCCTAGGGCGCAGTTTCTCCGCTCAGTCAGCGACGCGGACAGGAAAGAGGACACGCCGACACTTCTCGAGGACGTCCCTGGGCGAGGTACGACGGACGCGGGGAGCGGGGACAGGGCGGGGGG
>NW_011428779.1:0-619 GCF_000754665.1 Bison bison bison
GGTTGAGGCATGGAACTCCGCTTGCCTCTCAAGGTGTTCCCGGGGAGACAGGCCACTTGTCGAGCGGTATTTGGAACCTGGGGGTCGTTCCCCGACGATGCACGGGCGAGTCACTGCCCCTTCGTGTTGACTTCATTCACAGGGTGGAGTTCGAAGAGGTGTCCGGGCATCGGGTTCTTATCAAGAGGGGACCGGGAAATCGGGGTTCTTCGGAATGTGGAACCACCCACGAGGCCACGTCTGGAATGTCGTCGTGAGACCGGCCTCATCATGAGGTGTGACAGGAAGGTCGGGAACCCCTTCCAGACAAATCAGGGAAGTCGACCCTCCTGTCCAGATCAGGAGGGTAGAAGAGGCTCAGAGGAAGTGGTGCCGGAAAACCTCAGTGTTCCTCTAGAGGGAGACCGGGATGTCGGGGCACTTTGAGGGTCGCATCAAGGGTGACAAGTACCGTTTCGAACTCCAATTCCTAAAGTGGGACTTCTCCTGAGACGCTGTAGCGGCACAGGGCTACATCTTGCGATGACGGGGGAACCACGTGGATTTTCTCGAGTTGCGGCAGGATTCTCGAGTTACGACGGGGAATTCAGGATGCCTCTTGTGTTGGCCCAGGGAAGTC
>NW_011428780.1:0-634 GCF_000754665.1 Bison bison bison
AAGCTTTACAAAATAAATCCACAAAAATATATAGTAAATGGTAACAAGATCATACCTAGCAACAACTACCTTAAACATAAATGGGCTAAAAGCTCCAATGAAAATACGAAGACTGACTGAATGAATATAAGAATATACTGCCTGCAAGAAAACCACCTCATAATTAGGGACACGTACAGAGTGAAAGTGATGACCAGCAAAAAGCTATTTTTGTGAAAAATGGAGAGCAAAAGAAAGTGGGAGAAGCAATACTCCTATCAGATAAATGGGCTTTAATCAAAGACCACTATAGGAGACAAAGAAGGTGCATTACCTAATAATCAAGGTATCAATCCAAGAAGAAGCTATATGCACCCCATGTAGGAGCACCTCAATACAAGAGACAAATGCCAACAACTATTAGAGCAGAAATAGACACTAACCAATAGTATTGGGTGATTTTAATACTTCACTCATAACATGGACAGATCATCCGGACAGAAAATCAATAAGGAAAACTCATGTTTTAGATGATACATTAGACCAGTTTGACCTAATTGATATCTACAGGGCATCCCACCCCAAAAGAATAGATTTCACCATTTTCTCCTTATTCTCAAGTGCAAATGGAACATTATCTTAAGACAGATCACAT
>NW_011428781.1:0-636 GCF_000754665.1 Bison bison bison
AAAAGAACCAGCTTTCCGGGTTCCAAGGAATCAAGTTTCCTTGCAAACCAACTTTGTCCGGTTCTAGAGAATATCATGGCCCTCCTAGGTCAGGTCATCTTTCCTTTCCGTAGCCCTCGTTTGATCCCTGAATTCTTGACAGCTTGGATTGCCTCTGTGGGCTGGATGGATTGTCCTCCCGTTTCACCGGGCGGCGGGAGCGAGGTCCCAGAGGCTCTCCTGGAACCGGGCGTGGGGGCGGGGCTCACCGGGAGCCCGTGGTGAAGGTGGGCAGCGCACCGGGAGCGCGCCCGGGGCGGGGCGAAGCCGGGCGGCGCGGGTCGGGAACCGGGTCGCGGCGGGGATGGGGGCGGGTCCCAGGTGTGCTCCGGGGAGTCCCACCTGCGGCTGGGAAGGGCACCGGGAGGCATGGCAGGGGCGGGGCGGGCGCGGGGCGGGGGGTCGGGCTCCTGGCGGGGGGTGGGGGAGGGGCTTCCCCGTGGTCCTCTCGGGGGGTCGCCGTGGCGGCTGGGAACGCCCACTGCGTGCGCTCCTGGGTCCCCAAGGATCGGCATCCAGTGGGCGCGGCGGAGGGGTGCGGACCACAGGTCAGGGAACTGGGACTGCGTGGAGCAGGGAACCACGTAGTCCGCCCTC
>NW_011428782.1:0-790 GCF_000754665.1 Bison bison bison
GTGAAAGAAATCAAAGAGGACACTAATAGATGGGGGAATATACCATGTTCATGGATTGGAAGAATCAATATAGTGAAAATGAGTATACTACCCAAAGCAATGTATAGATTCAATGCAATCCCCTATGAAGCTACCAACAGTATTCTTCACAGAGCTAGAACAAATAATTTCACAATTTGTATGGAAATGACAAAAAAAACCTCGAATAGCCAAAGCTATCTTGAGAAAGAAAATGGAACTGGAGGAATCATCCTACCTGACTTCAGTCTCTATTACAAAGCCGCAGTTATCAAGACAGTATGGTACTGGCACAAAGACAGAAATATTGATCAATAGGAAAAAAATAGAAAGCCCAGAGATAAATCCACACACATATGGACAACTTATCTTTGAAAAGGAGACAAGAATATACAATGGATTAAAGACAATCTCTTTAACAAGTGGTGCTGGGAAAACTGGTCAACCACTTGTAAAAGAATGAAACTAGAACACTTTCTAACACCATACACAAAAATAAACTCAAAATGGATTAAAGATCTAAATGTAAGACCAGAAACTATAAAACTCCTAGAGGAGAATATAGGCAAAACACTCTCCGACATACATCACAGCAGGATCCTTTATGATCCACCTTCCACAATATTGGAAATAAAAGCAAAAATAAACAAATGGGACCTAATTATACTTAAAGCTTCTGCACAACAAAGGAAACTATAAGCAAGGTGAAAAGACAGCCTTCAGAATGAGAGAAAATAATAGCAAATGAAGCAACTGACAAACAACTAATCTC
>NW_011428783.1:0-610 GCF_000754665.1 Bison bison bison
TTCCCTCGACTTGTGCAGGTGACCTCAGGGGGCGTTCTCATGGTGGCTCTGAGAAGTCAGGGAAACTGGAGTGGGGGGGGCCGTCTCGGGACTCCACGGGTTTGGTGCATTGGAAGAGGGCCTCATCTCCAGTTGAGGCAGGAACCTCAGGGTTCCTCTGATTTCAGACTCCGATCGCAGGGTCCCTGCAGACTGGGGACAGGAGAGTCAGGCCTCGTCTTGGGTTGAGGCATGGAACTCCGCTTGCCTCTCGAGGTGTCCCCGGGGAGAGAGGCCACTTGTCGAGCGGTATTTGGAACCTGGGGCTCTTTTCCAGACGATGCACGGGCGAGTCACTGCCCCTTCGTGTTGACTTCATTCACAGGGTGGAGTTCGGAGAGGTGTCCGGGCATCGGGTTCTTACCAAGAGGGGACCGGGAAATCGGGGTGCTTCGCAATGTGGAAGCACCCACGAGGCCACGTCTGGAATGTCGTCGTGAGACCGGCCTCATCCTGAGGTGCGACCGGAAGGTCGGGAACCCCTTCCAGACAAAGCAGGGGAGTCGACCCTCCTGTGGAGATCAGGAGGGTAGAAGGGGCTCAGAGGAAGTGGTGCCGGAAAACCTCGGTG
>NW_011428784.1:0-507 GCF_000754665.1 Bison bison bison
CATCTCAATGATGAGTTGAATCAAGACATGATACCTGACATCATGCCCAAAGGAGGGTAAGGCTTGAGGCTGCAGGCAGGAGATAACCCGGTAAAGGCAAGAGGCAGGTGCTGCCTCGCAGCCTCCACAGACACAACACAGTGTCAGTGGCTGGAGACTTTGCCGTGCGCTAACAATGGACACAGGATGCTCTCGCTATAAGTAAACGAATTCAGGTTCTGGCAACTCTTCATGAAAACAACAGGTTCAAAAGAAATGTCTGCTCCAAGGCACCAAGGGTGTAAAGCTTTTTAGAAGATACACAGAAATGAACAGACTGAAAAAGGGAAAGGGAATTAGCTTCTCAGTAGAGGAATCTGCCATTACTCTAACTCTTGTAAATGATTAATTCAGATAGATTACAATCAAAACGTACATCGAACAGATCGTGCTGTGGGAGGGAACATCTGACCAAAGACCATTCCCGCGGGCACTTGGGGAGCTGCTGGTATGTGCTTACGGGGCTTC
>NW_011428785.1:0-644 GCF_000754665.1 Bison bison bison
GTTCCCAGAGTTCACTCAGACTCATGTCCATTGAGTCGGTGATTCCATCCAGCCATCTCATCCTCTGTTGTCCCCTTCTCCTCCTGCCCTCAATCCCTCCCAGCATCAGAGTCTTTTCCAATGAGTCAAATCTTCACATGAGGTGGCCAAAGTACTGGAGTTTCAGCTTCAGCATCATTCCCTCCAAAGAGATCCCAGGGCTGATCTCCTTCAGAATGGACTGGTTGGATCTCCTTGCAGTCCAAGGGACTCTCAAGAGTCTTCTCCAACACCACAGTTCAAAAGCATCAATTATTTGGCACTCAGCCTTCTTCATAGTCCAACTGTCACATCCATACATGACCACTGGAAAAACCATAGCCTTGACTAGATGGACCTTTTTTGGCAAAGTAATAGTCTCTGCTTTTCAATATGCTATCTAGGTTGGTCATAACTTTTCTTCCGAGGAGTAAGCGTCTTTTAATTCATGGCTGCAAGTCACCATCTGCAGTGATTTTTGGAGCCCAGAGAAATAAAGTCTGATTCTGTTTCCACTGTTTCCCCATCTATTTCCCAGGTAAGTGATGGGACCAGATTGCCATGATCTTCATTTTCTGAATGTTGAGTTTTAAGCCAACTTTTTCACTCTCCTCTTTCAACCTTCA
>NW_011428786.1:0-683 GCF_000754665.1 Bison bison bison
GGGTTCCTCTGATTTCAGACTCCGATCCGCAGGGTCCCTGCAGACTGGGGACAGGAGAGTCAGGCCTCGTCTTGGGTTGAGGCATGGAACTCCGCTTGCCTCTCGAGGTGTCCCCCGGGGGAGAGAGGCCCAACTTGTCGAGCTGGATGTGGAACCTGGGGGTTTTTTCCGGGACGATGCACGGGCGAGTCACTGCCCCTTCGTGTTGACTTCATTCACAGGGTGGGAGTTCGGAGAGGTGCCCGGGCATCGGGTTCTTATCAAGAGGGGACCGGGAAATCGGGGTGCTTCGCAATGTGGAAGCAGCCACGAGGCCACGCCTGGAATGTCGTCGTGAGACCGGCCTCATCCTGAGGTGCGACCGGAAGGTCGGGAACCCCTTCCAGACAAAGCAGGGGAGTCGACCCTCCTGTCGAGATCAGGAGGGTAGAAGGGGCTCAGAGGAAGTGGTGCCGGAAAACCTCGGTGTTCCTCTCCAGGGAGACCGGGATGCCGGGGAACTTTGTGGGGGCGCATCAAGGGTGCCAAGTACCGTTTCGACCTCCAAGTCCTAGCGTGGGACTTCTCCTGAGACGCTGTAGCGGGAAAGGGCTTCATCTTGCGATGACGGGGAACCGACGTGGTTTTTCTCGAGTTGCGGCGGGATTCTCGAGTTACGACGGGGAATTCGGGATGCCCCTTGT
>NW_011428786.1:3728-4195 GCF_000754665.1 Bison bison bison
CAGGGGCGACCGGGATCTCGGGGTTGCATTCCAGACGCACCCGGGGAGACAGGCATTCATCTCGAGTGGAAGCAAAGAACCCCGCTCTGCTCTCAAGTGGCGACGGGTATCTCTTGGAGCTCACTGGGTGGACTAAAGGGAGTCAAGCCTCCTGAGGCGTTTGGAGAGAGGTCGCGAGGTTGGCCTCTAGGCCATGCAGGAGACGAAGGCCCTCATCTCCGCGATGACGGGGGAGTCTCGGGGTGGTTCTCGAGCGGCGGCCCCAGGGTGCGGTTTCTCACGAGGTACGACGGCGAGGTCAGTGAGCCTCTCGTGGGGCGCCAGGGAAGTCGGGTCTCCATGCGAGTGGCGAGGGGGAGCGCGTCATGCCTCTCGAGTCATGGTAGGGGAACCTGGCCTCGAGACGTGTTGAAGAAGGTCTCTCGAGGTCTTTCTCGGGTTGAGGCAGGAAACCCTGGCTTCCCTCG
>NW_011428787.1:0-582 GCF_000754665.1 Bison bison bison
GGTGCTGCGATGAACGTTGGGGTACACGTGTCTCTTTCCCTTCTGGTTTCCTCAGTGTGTATGCCCAGCAGTGGGATTGCTGGATCATAAGGCAGTTCTATTTCCAGTTTTTAAAGGAATCTCCACACTGTTCTCCATAGTGGCTGTACTAGTTTGCATTCCCACCAACAGTGTAAGAGGGTTCCCTTTTCTCCACACCCTCTCCAGCATTTATTATTTGTTGACTTTTGGACAGCAGCCATTCTGACTGGTGTGAGATGGTACCTCATAGTGGTTTTGATTTGCATTTCTCTGATAATGAGTGATGTTGAGCATCTTTTCATGTGTTTGTTAGCCATCTGTATGTCTTCTTTGGAGAAATGTCTATTTAGTTCTTTGGCCCATTTTTTTGATTGGGTCATTTATTTTTCTGGAGTTGAGCTGTAGGAGTTGCTTGTATATTTTTGAGACTGTTTGTTTGTCAGTTGCTTCATTTGCTATTATTTTCTCCCATTCTGAAGGCTGTCTTTCACCTTGCTATAGTTTCCTTTGATGTGCAGAAGCTTTTAAGGTAATTAGGTCCCATTGGTTTATTTTTGCTTT
>NW_011428788.1:0-742 GCF_000754665.1 Bison bison bison
TCTTTCATTTTTTATCTAGTCCAGTAAACCTGATGCCAAAATTGGATGGCCCTAGAGATCAACTTAACATAAATTTACTGAATAATCATCAGAATACTTTGTATGGTTACATGAGATCACAGTGAGGCATAAAATATGGTGTACACCCTTGAGGAACTTTGAATCCTCCCGTAGGAGGGTCCTACAGGAAATCTAGATGAGAGGAGAGAGCTGGAAGATGTAAAATGTTTAAGCATATAAAGAGCAACAATTGGGGAATTTGGCTGAGGTAGGGAGGAGCAGAGAAAAAGAAGGTAAGATCCAGAGAGGAAGAGAGTTGCTCAGAAGGGCTCCAGCATTAATGATCACTGATCCTGAAAAACAGTCTTTACTGTCTGCTCCACTCTGCATTGTCTACAGGATGTAGGTGCCTCGAGTTAGAAAGAAGGATTGTTGGAGCCATAGATGCATCAGTGTTTCTAGAATGCCTAATAATATAAGGAATATGTTTGAACTATTTGAAGTATTTTTTAAAAATGGAGAAGAAACAGTGAAATCAAACCAATTCTTGAAGTTAGTACTTTGATAAGATTGGAGAACACTAAGGCATTTTTATACTACTAAATTAGTTACTAGACATAGAAATGTATCTGTAAAGTATACTGTATACTTAATCAAATATTTAATGGACAGCATTTGTGTGTGTCTTTGACAACTTAAGCCAACTCTTTTCACTGTACATTTATGAGAGGAAACTGTTAGT
>NW_011428789.1:0-805 GCF_000754665.1 Bison bison bison
TCATTCACAGGGTGGAGTTCGGAGAGGTGTCCGGGCTCGGGTTCTTATCAGGAGGGGACCGGGAAATCGGGGTGCTTCGCAATGTGGAAGCACCCACGAGGCCACGTCTGGAATGTCGTCGTGAGACCGGCCTCATCCTGAGGTGCGACCGGAAGGTCGGGAACCCCTTCCAGACAAAGCAGGGGAGTCGACCCTCCTGTCGAGATCAGGAGGGTAGAAGGGGCTCAGAGGAAGTGGTGCCGGAAAACCTCGGTGTTCCCCTCCAGGGAGACTGGGATGCCGGGGAACTTTGTGGGGGCGCATCAAGGGTGCCAAGGACCGTTTCGACCTCCAATTCCTAACGTGGGACTTCTCCTGAGACGCTGTCGCGGGAAAGGGCTTCATCTTGCGATGACGGGGGAACCACGTGGTTTTTCTCGAGCTGCGGCGGGATTCTCGAGTTACGACGGGGAATTCAGGATGCCTCTTGTATTGGCGCAGGGAAGTCCAATCTTCCATTCGAGGTGCGAAGGAAAGCTGGGGATTGCTCTCGAATGACTGCAGGGCCAATAGACCTCATCTAGGCTTGTGTCCAGAAGCCAATGTTCCTCTCCAGGGCGACCGGGATCTCGGGGTTGCATTCCAGACGCACCCGGGGAGACAGGCATTCATCTCGAGTGGAAGCAAAGAACCCCGCTCTGCTCTCGAGTCGCGACGGGTATCTCTTGGAGCTCACTGGGTGGAGTAAAGGGAGTCAAGCCTCCTAAGGCGTTTGGAGAGACGTCGCGAGGATGGCCTCTAGGCCATGCAGGAGACGAAGGCCCTC
>NW_011428790.1:0-506 GCF_000754665.1 Bison bison bison
CTGGTCGACCGGGGGAAGGGGAGCAGGGGGAGGGGGCGCGCGATGGCCAAAGTGGGGGCGCGGACACCCTCCAAGGGAGAGGGAGCTGGCCGGGGGCGCCCTCTCCCGCTTCGCCCACACGGCTAGGGGTACCGGTCCGTCGGAGTCTCCGAACGGGGATTTGGCTTCGATGAGCATCAAGAAACAAGAAGGAAGAACCGTCAGCGAGGCGCCTCCAACGAGACGAGCGGGCCCCGACCAGGGACCGCGCCCGGGCGGGACCCAGACCGTCCTAGATGGGGCACCCAGGACGGCCCGAGCCGGTCCCACCTCCTGACCGGGATTCAGGGAGGTGGGGAGGGGTGAGACCAAGTCGCATCCGACGACCGAGACCCACGAAGGCACGCTGAAGGTCGGCGCGCCTCCCGGCCACCGCGGAAGCAGGGTCCGGTCCATCCACGTCTCCGGACCCATCGGGACTTTGAAAAGAACAGCATGTGTGCCAGGAGACGCCTCGGGCGACCGGA
>NW_011428791.1:0-755 GCF_000754665.1 Bison bison bison
CGGCCCAGGGCGGACGCAGAGATGAAGGCGACGGGAGAGGAGGTGACGAGCGACCAGTAGAGGAGGCACGAGGCGTCCCCAGGCTGACGGAGGTTGGTCACCGACTCTCCGCATGACCGTATCCAGGATGGGAATGAGGAAAAGATGGCCAGTGATACCTGCGGACCGTGGCTCGAGAAATCCGCAATTAGACCAAATCCAAAACACGCTCGCCACTTCTAACTTGTGGTTGTGTGTGCTTGGACCAGGGAGAGGGAAGTGCGTGGTCTGAGGATTCCGCGAGGGCAAATCAGGTGGGGCGGGCCTTTGAAACCGCTGCCTGAGGAGCCCTCAGTCCATGGGGACGTGGGCCGGCCTCTGGAAATGGTGGGCGAGGGTACGGCTGGACCCGGGGTGGAGAGGAGGCCAAGTTCCTGTAGAGAAGAGCAGAGACCCGAAGGAGAAGAGGCACAGATTGCCTGCTGCACTGGGGACTTGTTCCACACACGTAAGAAGGAGACCCGGGAGGGCCCTGGGCCAGTGCTGCCCAGGATCGGCCCATCGGCCCGCACGCTGTCTCCACGAGGGTGGCACACACTGGCATGATGCGAAACACAACGCAAGATGTGCTAAGCTAGGCTGTCCGTGCAAAACCACAGGCACGCGAGGAGAGACAGGGTGTGAGCGTGGCAGACGTCCAGGCATTTCCAGCCTCCTCGGCAGGGCAGAAAGGCGAGGGAGGCGCAGGTGTGGGTGTACGTGTGCGGCCCTCTGTC
>NW_011428792.1:0-521 GCF_000754665.1 Bison bison bison
ACCACCAGAACACCGACACAAGCTTCCCTAACCAGGAAACCTTGACAAGCCACCTGTACAAACCCACACACAGTGAGGAAACGCCACAATAAAGAGAACTCCACAAACTGCCCAGAATACAGAAAGGACACCCCAAACTCAGCAATTTAAACAAGATGAAGACACAGAGGAATACTCAGCAGATAAAGGAACAGGATAAATGCCCACCAAACCAAACGAAAAGAGGAAGAGATAGGGAATCTACCTGATAAAGAATTCCGAATAATGATAGTGAAATTGATCCAAAATCTTGAAACTAAAATGGAATCACAGATAAATAGCCTGGAGACAAGGATTGAGAAGATGCAAGAAAGGTTTAACAAGGACCTAGAAGAAATAAAAAGAGTCAATATATAATGAATAACGCAATAAATGAAATTAAAAACAACTCTGGAGGCAACAAATAGTAGAAAAACAGAGGCAGAAGATAGGATTAGTGAATTAGAAGATAGAATGGTAGAAATAAATGAATCAGAGAGGAT
>NW_011428793.1:0-517 GCF_000754665.1 Bison bison bison
TCATTCTTCCCTTGAACTTCCAGCTGAGTCTCCATCTGGAGCGCGGAACCCACCACGCTTACTAATTATGCCTGGGCTGCTAAGACCCACTCGACAAGGTGTCTAGGGTGAGGCACCTTTCGATATTCGAGAGGGCGCCTGCGGCCTACGTAAGTGGTGCAAACTTCTTGGCTTGAAGTTTGATTGGTCTTCCGCGTAAACCAAGCTACTCAGTCTCTTTTCTCCACCGAACTTTCCTACTGAGCCCTCCTCATACTATTATTCTTGACATCTCTGATTAGCATATAAATAGTCGCCTAGGCCATCTCTCCTTCGAATACCCCGGATCAGTTGGGGCTGGTCCCCGGCAGGTGGCGACCGAACAGGGACCTCAGGAGGCAATACTCAAAGAGCTGAGCAGACACGAACCACGCAATCAGCAGGCAATAAGCATGGAGCTCAGCAGTGACGAATCATGCTGCTCAACTGGCAATAATCAAGCACGTGACCAGGCAGGAATCACGCAGGTCAGATGGCA
>NW_011428794.1:0-629 GCF_000754665.1 Bison bison bison
AACTATCATGATTACAATCCTGTTAGTGTTCGCTTGTTTCAGTACTTATTGAGCTGCTGTTTGTGTCAGGCACTCTCTTGAGTACTGAGGATAGAGTATGAAGATAATGCACAAAGTCTCAGTCCTCTCATACTTTTTCTTGGAATTGGTATAGAGTACTCAATGCTGGTCATCAGGGTTTCACTATGCTTCTTATGGAGTGTCCGCAGTACATTTGGAAGGAGGAAACACTCCATGTGAGTTCAGCCATTCAGTTCTGTCCTACTCTTTCCTACCCCATGGACTGCACACCAGGCTTTCCTGTACATCAGCAACACCTGGGTCTGTTCAAATTCATGTCCATGGAGTTGGTGATGCCATTCAACCATGTCATCTGGCTTTGACTTTTGGAGTCTGGGAGTGTGCAGCAGGGTCCTTTGCCTTGTGTACCAAACTACATGCACTTGGAGTGTGTCTCTTCTCTCTCCTGAAACCTGTGCTGTAAATCGATTGGTGAGACTGAGTATGGTTAAGCCAGGACATGACTCATGCAGAATATGCCATGGGTATTTGCTACTGGACTACTGTTTAAGACAGTTTAATGACAAACTCAAATGTGGTTCTGACTATATATTCATTTCTGATTTACA
>NW_011428795.1:0-646 GCF_000754665.1 Bison bison bison
TGAAATTAAAAGATGCTCACTCCTTGGAAGAAAAGCTATGACCAATCTAGACAGCATATTAAAAAGCAGAGACATTACTTTGCCGATTAAAATGCCTGCTTTTCCTTCCTCTTTATTTATTCCAGGTTCAAAAGGGGACAATTCCAGTTGTTTAGTTTTTTATGTAGAGGAGACAGTGGTCAGATAACTTATCACAAAGGTAAAAAAAAAAACTGAGCAGATATTTGTAAATCAAACAAAACAGCAGAAGCTAAGTGCATGTTTGGGGAGTGGGAAGAAGACATGGTGGGTGAGTTGCTAAGGCAGTGGGAAAGCATACAGGCAAGGGCCTAAGAATGAACCAGTATGGTTATTTGCAAACTGCAAGCTGCTTGCTGTAGAAAGAACAGCAAATAAGTGGCAGGGAGTGGTAGGATACTTAGTTGGAGAAATAATTAGGAAACATTTTAAACTTGAAAACCCTGCTGTGGAATTTGGAATTTAGGGGTTATGGAATCCATGAACGTTTTTAAGTAGAGTAGTGATACACTCACATTTTATTTGTGCTTCAGAAAGGTCACTGAAACTGTAGTTTGAAAATAGATTCAAGAGCTTCTGTTGTTCTCAAATACTGACAACTTCATAGGCTCCCTCTCTAATAAAAAGG
>NW_011428796.1:0-561 GCF_000754665.1 Bison bison bison
AGCCAACTTTTTCACTCTCCTCTTTCACCTTCATCAAGAGGATTTTTGGTTCCTCTTCACTTTCTGCCATCAGGGTGGTGTCATCTGCATATCTGAGGTTATTGATATTTCTCCCGGCAATCTTGATTCCAACTTGTGCTTCTTCCAGCCCAGCGTTTCTCATGATGTACTCCGCATAGAAGTTAAATAAGCAGGGTGACAATATACAGCCTTGACATACTCCTTTTCCTATTTGGAACCAGTCTGTTGTTCCATGTCCAGTTCTAACTGTTGCTTCCTGAACTGCATACAGGTTTCTCAAGAGGTGGGTCAGGTGGTCTGGTATCCCATCTCTTTCAGAATTTTCCACAATTTATTGTGATCCACACAGTCAAAAGCTTTGGAATAGTCAATAAAGCAGAAGTAGATGTTTTTCTGGAACTCTCTTGCTTTTTCGATGATCCAGCGGATGTTGGCAATTTGATCTCTGGTTCCTCTGCCTTTTCTAAAACCAGCTTGAACATCTAGAAGTTCACGGTTCACGTATTGCTGAAGCCTGCCTTAGAGAATTTTGAGCATTAC
>NW_011428797.1:0-516 GCF_000754665.1 Bison bison bison
AGGAGGGGGCCTGGGCATCTGAAAGTTCAATGTTTGCCTCACTTGATTCTGATGTGACGTGAGTCCCAGGGTGTAAAATCATCCAATACTTTGGGAAAGATTGATCTCTGGTGGTTCAGCAGTTAAGAATCCACCTGTTAATGCAGGAGACCTGGTTTCAATGAAAGGGTTGGAAAGATCTCCTGGAGGAAGAAATGGCAACCCAGTCCAGTATTCTTGCCTGGGAAACACCATGGACAGAGGGGCCTGGCAGGCTACAGTCTATGGGGTCACAAAAGACTCAGACACAACTTAGCAACTAAACCACAACAGTGAAAGTGAAAGTCCTTCAGTCGTGTCTGACCCTTCCTGACCCCATGGACTATATACAGTCCATGGAATCGTCCAGGCTAGAATACTGGACTGGGTAGCCTTTCCTGTCTCCAGGGGATTTTCCCAACCCAGGGATCAAACCCAGGTACTCCCACATTGCAGGCAGATTCTTTACCAGCTGAGGCACAAGGGGAACCCAAACAA
>NW_011428798.1:0-560 GCF_000754665.1 Bison bison bison
GTTTGTTAGCCATCTGTATGTATTCTTTGGTAGAAATGTCTATTTAAGGAAACTCAGAATTCTGAGCGAGTAGTAAATGAGATCATGGGCGATTTCTTTCTTTCTTTCTTTTTTTTCTTAGGAAATTAACATTTTCTGTTATGATCATGTATGAATTTTTTAATAAAGTTATACAGTATATTTTTTAATATGTGAATAATGCCTCTGGATTTTATAAATTTCATTCATAAGCATTCTTCTGTTTCTCCATGAGACGGCAGTATAACCACAGTAAATATTTCTTCATACACATTTATATATATGAGTGAATACACTCGGATTTTATAAATTACATTCATTATAATTTTTCTATTTCTGCTTGAGAGGGCATCATATGCATCCGTTCAGTTCAGTTCAGTCGTTCAGTGGTGTCCGACTCTTTGGAACCCATGAATCGCAGCAGGCCAGTCCTCCCTGTCCATCACCAACTCCCAGAGTTCGCTCAGACCCACGTCCATTGAGTCAGTGATGCCATTCAACCATCTCATCCTCTGTCGTCCCCTTCTCCTCCTGCCTCCCAT
>NW_011428799.1:0-591 GCF_000754665.1 Bison bison bison
TCCCGGAGTTCACTCAAACTCATGTTCATCGAGTCAATGATGCCATCCAGCCATCTCATCTTCTGTTGTCCCCTTTTCCTCCTGCCCCCAATCCCTCCCAGCATCAGAGTCTTTTCCAATGAGTCAACTCTTGGCATGAGGTGGCCAAAGTACTGGAGTTTCAGCTTTAGCATCATTCCTTCCAAAGAACACCCAGGGCTGATCTCCTTCAGAATGGACTGGTTGGACCTCCTTGCAGTCCAAGGGACTCTCAAGAGTCTTCTCCAACACCACAGTTCAAAAGCATCAATTCTTCGGCGCTCAGCTTTCTTCACAGTCCAACTCTCACATCCACACATGACCACTGGAAAAACCATAGCCTTGACTAGATGGGACCTTTGTGGCAAAGTAATGTCTCTGCTTTTGAATATGCTATCTAGGTTGGTCATAACTTTTCTTCCAAGGAGTAAGTGTCTTTTAATTTCATGGCTGCAGTCACCATCTGCAGTGATTTTGGAGCCCCCAAAAATAAAGTACTGACATTGTTTCCACTGTTTCCCCATCTATTACCCATGAAGTGATGGGACCAGATGCCATGATCTTCATTTTCTG
>NW_011428800.1:0-742 GCF_000754665.1 Bison bison bison
AATCTTCCATTTGACAAGTATTTTTCTGTATGCTGGGGATATAAAAATACAATCTCATACTCAAGTAACTTAAAAAGTCTAAAGGCAAAAAATTTAAATAAATCAACAATGTAAAGAAATGTGGCTCAAAGACAAAGGTTTGCTGTGTATACCATAGGAGCACAGAGACTGGCAGGGAGTATCTACAAAAGCCTTGGGGTATATAAGCAAGATGTTACCATACACACATGCATACACACACACACACACACACACACACACACTTCATGTGACCATTAGATATTTAAGTAAACTAAATTTCTGGATTGTCTCTGAAGCCACGTTGCCTGGGTAAACACCCTTACCTTTGCTGTGGCCATGCTCCATACCCAAGATTTGTCACCTGTAAAATATTTTTTAAAATAGTACTAATATAATAAGGTTGTTGAAAGTATTAATGAAAAATTACACAGCATGTGCTTTGAATAGATCCTGGCATGTAGTAATTTGTCACCTGTAAAATATTTTTTAAAATAGTACTAATATAATAAGGTTGTTGAAAGTATTAATGAAAAATTACACAGCATGTGCTTTGAATAGATCCTGGCATGTAGTAAGCAATCAACAAATGTTAGCAGCTATTACTTTTGTAATCCTGCTTTGTGTGACTGGACTTCCCTGGTGGCTCAGATGGTAAAGAATCTGCCTGCAATGCAGGAGATCTGGGTTCAGTCCCTGGGTTGGGAAGATCCCCTAGAGAAGG
>NW_011428801.1:0-568 GCF_000754665.1 Bison bison bison
CTTCTACCATTCCAGTATTGTCCCATTGACATTTCTTTCTCTGAATAAAATGTCTTACTAATATAGCAACTACTGGGGCCAGAATAGAATTTCTACTTAAAGTATTTGTATTCTTATACTTGTTATTCTATACCCACAAAGTTACACAATTTCATTTTTTAACATTCAAACCCTAATTTGAGCATGAGGAAAAACACTAACCTAAATCTTGCCAGGATTGTTTAAGAAAGATGAGGTTGTAAAGTTAACCTGTTTCACAGTCCCTGGCAACCCACTCCAGTATTATGATCCAGGAAGTCCCACAGACAGGAGCCTGAGAGGCTATAGTCCATGGGGTCGCAAGAGTTGGACACGACTGAACAACAGAGCACCATACTTTTCGTGGCTATAGTATATAGTTTTATTGGTCACAGAGCCCACAAGAACTCTAACACCAACCAATGTACATTACGAAAGCTCCATCTAGGCCTGAAATAAAAGCATAGGCCTTAATGTCTAATTTGATTTCCATCTATGCTTATAGGCTAGCTGGCCATATAGCTTTGTACCAACTGATAGAGTTTTCTTC
>NW_011428802.1:0-566 GCF_000754665.1 Bison bison bison
TCATTTCTTGGAAGCCTTTGTTTAAATTATACCACATTGAAGAGGTTTTTCCTGACCATCCTATGTAAGCTATCACCCCCAATATTCTGATGATTTTTTCTTCAAAGCACTTTCATACTCCAATACATTATACATTTACCTCTTGATTATTGTTTGTCTTCCCCCACACAAGAACACCATAAAACACAATAAGAGAAAAATGACTATTTAATCCCCTTGCTATATCCCCAATGCCTGAAACAATATCTGATAGAAATGGATACTTAAAAATAACTATTGGATTAATGAATATAGACATGTAAGACATAACAATATTTAGAAAAAACTACTAGTGGAAAAATCATTCTCACTGCACACATCTTTTAAAAGAGGAGAATAGAGACAGCACTAAAGCAGCTATGAAAAATAAGCATTATAAGCACTAGAACTCTCCTGATTCCAAAAAAAAGAACAAATCTACAGTTTGTTTTATTTTTAAGGAGAATAGCATTGACTTTACTTTGAAGAGTTAAAAGAACTCTTGAGTTTTAGGGAACTAGTGTCAGATGAATTCATAATACAATAGT
>NW_011428803.1:0-527 GCF_000754665.1 Bison bison bison
ATTATACACTGGAAGTGAGAAATAGATTTAAGGGCCTAGATCTAATAGAGTGCCTGATGAACTATGGACTGAGGTTCGTGACATTGTACAGGAGACAGGGATCAAGACCATCCCCATGGAAAAGAAGTGCAAAAATCAAAATGGCTGTCTGGGGAGGCCTTACAAATAGCTGTGAAAAGAAGAGAAGTGAAAAGCAAAGGAGAAAAGGAAAGACATAAGCATTTTAATGCAGAGTTCCAAAGAATAGCAAGGAGAGAGAAGGAAGCTTTCCTCAGTAATCAGTGGAAAGAAATAGAGGAAAATAACAGAATGGGAAAGACTAGAGATCTCTTCAAGAAAATTAGAGATGACAAGGGAACATTTCATGCAAAGATGGGCTCGATAAAGGACAGAAATGGTATGGACCTAACAGAAACAGAAGATATTAAGAAGAGGTGGCAAGAATACACAGAAGAACTGTAACAAACAAGAACTTCACGACCCAGGTAATCATGATGGTGTGATCACTGACCTAGAGCCAGACATCC
>NW_011428804.1:0-525 GCF_000754665.1 Bison bison bison
CCGGAGTGAGTAGCATTTCCCTTCTCCAGGGCATCTTCCCAACTCAGGGATCAAACCCAGATCTCCCAAACTGCAGGCAGGTTCTTCACCAGCTGAGCCACAAGGGAAGCCCAGGTATACTGGAGTGGGTAGCCTATCCCTTCTCCAGCAGATCTTCCAGTCCCAGGAATCGAATCCTATATTGCAGGATGATTCTTTACCATTGAGCTGTGAGTTCAGTCACTCAGTAATGGCTGACTCTTCCCAACCCGTGGACTGCAGCATGCCAGACTTCCCTGTCCATCTCCAACTCCCAGAACTTGCTCAAGCTTATGTCCATCCAGTCGATGATGCCATCCAACCATCGCATCCTCTGGCATCCCCTTTTCCTCCTGTCTTCAATCTTTCCCAGCATCAGGGTCTTTTCCAATGAGTCTGTTCTTCAAATCAGGTGGCCAAAGTATTGGAGCTTCAGCTTCAGCATCAGTCCTTCCAGTGAATATTCAGGACTGATTTCCTTAGGATAGACTGGTTTGATCCTCTTGC
>NW_011428805.1:0-757 GCF_000754665.1 Bison bison bison
TTGTCAAAGATAAGGTGTCCATATGTGCGTGGATTTATCTCTGGGGTTTCTATTTTGTCCCATTGATCTATATTTCTGTCTTTGTGCCAGTACCATACTGTCTTGATAACTGTGGCTTTGTAGTAGAGCCTGAAGTCAGGTAGGTTGATTCCTCCAGTTCCATTCTTCTTTCTCAAGATCGCTTTGGCTATTCGCGGTTTTTTGTATTTCCATACAAATTGTGAAATTATTTGTTCTAGCTCTGTGAAGAATACTGTTGGTAGCTTGATAGGGATTGCATTGAATCTATAAATTGCTTTGGGTAGTATACTCATTTTCACTATATTGATTCTTCCAATCCACGTACATGGTGTATTTCTCCATCTATTAGTGTCCTCTTTGATTTCTTTCACGTGTTTTATAGTTTTCTATATATAGGTCTTTAGTTTCTTTAGGTAGATATATTCCTAAGTATTTTATTCTTTCGTTGCAATGGTGAATGGAATTGTTTCCTTAATTTCTCTGTTTTCTCATTATTAGTGTATAGGAATGCAAGGGATTTCTGTGTGTTGATTTAATATCCTGCAACTTTACTATAGTCATTGATTAGTTCTAGTAATTTTCTGGTGGAGTCTTTAGGGTTTTCTATGTAGAGGATCTACATGTCATCTGCAAATAGTGAGAGTTTTACTTCTTCTTTTCCAATTTGGATTCCTTTTATTTCTTTTTCTGCTCTGATTGCTGTGGCCAAAACTTCCAAAACTATGTTGAATAGTAA
>NW_011428806.1:0-512 GCF_000754665.1 Bison bison bison
GCCCAGCTAGAATTCCCGACAGTCAGGCATCCCTGCTTGCCTACACAGCCCACATGCCAAGGAAGCCAGTCCCCGCTTGGGCCCGGGGACATCCAAGACGGTCACCTGGAAGGCAGGGTGCCTCTGAGTGTCATCTGGTGCAGATGCCCTATGACAGAATCAGAGATTCTGCTCCAGCGACACTGCCAGAAACCTCCGTCTGGGGCAGACGCACCACTTAGCCCCTCTGGCCCCCCCCCCACAGCCGGGGGCAAGACCCCAGAGGAAGGAAGGAATTCACGTCAGGACTTGGAGCACGACCCATGGGGTATCTTTGGCAGGGCCGCTAATGCCTAGCCCCTGGGCCCTGAAATCCACCAGCAGGCTCTCAACCGCCCCCAGGGGCTTCCCTGTCTGCCATTCTCCCGAGGTCCCTTGGCACATGCAAGTAGCCCACGTCCTTGCTTCCTCCCTCTTCCCTCCCTCACAGGCACACTCCGGCAGAGGGACGCACACGTACACCCACACCTGCG
>NW_011428807.1:0-588 GCF_000754665.1 Bison bison bison
AGTGTTCCCAACCTCGGCCAGGTTGCTAAGGGGATGTTGAAGGGCAGTGCACATAAGGGAGTGTTTAAGCATCTTTTGAGGAACGCGGGAGACGTGGTGTCTTATGCTCACCGTCAAGCCCAGCCCTGTGAATCCGTCAGGAGACTTTGGGGGTGTATGGCAGGGTGGCAAGTGGAGGTGCTCTGCACTCTACTCTCTCCTCGATAAGACCCACCTTTGATCGGAAAGTCAAGACAGATGCACCCTGGAGCCATCAGGGCGGCCTGGGGTAGTCACTGTCGGGCTCTGGTCTCGCTCTCTTCATTCAGCACTGGTTGACTCCGAGCAGCAGACTTGCTTCTTCCTCTGAAAATGGTAACAAAAACCTCCCACCCAGCCTCCCAGGTGGCCCAAGGAGCAGTCGGTAGGAGTGCTGTGAAAGCACGTTTGTATCTGAACACGTGCAGGATTGTTGTTACCACTTCAGTTCTTGGTGGCCAGATGACTGCCATGCGCCTCGTGAAATGGCAGCCTGGTGGACTGGAAGGTGAACGGCCCATTGCCGGGGTACCTCCTTCCTCCCGTCCCTTGGCAAGCCTGTCAGCATGA
>NW_011428808.1:0-678 GCF_000754665.1 Bison bison bison
TTATCAAGAGGGGACCGGGAAATCGGGGTGCTTCGCAATGTGTAAGCACCCATGAGGCCACGTCTGGAATGTCGTCGTGAGAGCGGCCTCATCCTGAGGTGCGACCGGAAGGTCGGGAACCCATTCCAGACAAAGCAGGGGATTCGACCCTGCTGTGGAGATCAGGAGGGTCGAAGGGGCTCAGAGGAAGTGGTGCCGGAAAACCTCGGTGTTCCTCTCCAGGGAGACCGGGATGCCGGGGAACTTGTGGGGCGCATCAACGGGTGCCAAGTACCGTTTCGAACTCCAGTTCCTAACGTGGGACTTCTCCTAGACGACGCTGTAGCGGGTAAAGGGCTTCATCTTGCGATGACGGGGAACCACGTGGTTTTCTCGTGTTGCGGACGGGATTCTACGAGTTACGACGGGGAATTCTAGGGATGCCTCTTGTGTTGGCCAGGGAAGTCCAATCTTCCGAATTCGAGTTGCGAAGGCAAGCTGGGGATTGCTCTCGAGTGACTGCAGGGCCAATAGACCTCATCTAGGCTTGTGTCCAGAAGCCAGTGTTCCTCTCCAGGGCCGACCGGGATCTCGGGGTTCATTCCAGACGCACCCGTCGCGACAGACATTCATCTCGAGTGGAAGCAAAGAACCCTGCTCTGCTTTCGAGTCGTGACTGGTATCTCTTGGAGCTACTGA
>NW_011428809.1:0-691 GCF_000754665.1 Bison bison bison
ATAAATGAAGTCATAAGTTTACATAAATATCAGAAACATTAAATTCTAAAATATTTTCTCTATGGTATTCATGAATTTTTCACTAATTAAAAACCCTGTAATATCTTCGGGTCCATGTAACAAGTATTAACAGAGTAAAGATTCCATCGAGTTCAAAATGTAGTCTTTGTTGTATACTGGATGCTGTATAAACATCTGGAGAATTCGTGCAGGTAAACTGGAAACACACACAGAAAAGTCAGTCCTGGGTTGGCAGCTGGTGCCCCAGCCCCTGCCCCCTCCTGACACCCCCCACCCCCCCACCCCACTTTGGGGCGTTCAGCTGCTTTGAGAATTCAGAGAAACATGGAGGGCCAAGCAGATCAAGGAGAGAACTCTGTGGCTGACTTTATTCTGACATATAGCTAAAAGCTGCTGGTAAAAAAAACTACAAAAGCCCAATCCAGCTTTCTAGCTGAGATGTGAACAGGACAGAGCAGACAGCCTCCTGCCCTCAGAGTTGCTCGAGCAGGGGCTGGGCCCCAGGGCCGGACCCACCAGAGGACCACCCAGAGCAGCACCTGCAAGGGAGGGTGGCCCCTTAGCGGCGGCCAAGCCCCAGATGCCGGTGCACCTCCATGTGAAACGCTGGCCTCCATACGGAGAGGCCCAGGGCAGGGCAGCCTCGTGAACCCTGACACTCTGGGCCCTG
>NW_011428810.1:0-621 GCF_000754665.1 Bison bison bison
AAAATAGATTTACCTCTAGAATTGTTTATATTCCCCTCTCATTCTCCCACAGGACTTATTGCCCAACAAGAAGACCCAGTAAAATGGATCTATATCCGTTTTATGGAAATAAAGTCACTTACACCCAACCTTGATTTAATTGCTCTAATCGTTATCAATGGAAGAATTAGGACTAAAACTCTAATTGGCTCCGATCCTCATAAAATTGTAATACCTATCAATAAATACGTATTACAGGTATTCCTTATAATCCACAGACACAAGACATAGTCAAAATAAAACACATCACACACTAAAGTTACAAATAAAAAAAATTAAAAAGGGGAATACACAGGTACACTACTGTCTTCCTTATCTAAAGCAGACTTTACTAGCTTCTAACATATTTTCTAAACCTATAACTATTGTTACTACAGCTTTATTTGTTTAAATTTTTTAACCTCTTCTTAAGATTCAACCCAAGGGGGCCCCCCGGCATTCAAAATGGAGATGAAATAAGAACCCCAGGAAGAAGAAATTCCAATACGGGCCATGTCTGCTCCAAAGATCTCCAGAAAGCACCGCCTTCGACGGCATCACCCGATGATCTCCTCACTTGGAGACAAATAAAAGCCCTACTAA
>NW_011428811.1:0-613 GCF_000754665.1 Bison bison bison
GCATTGGAAGAGGGCCTCTTCTCCAGCTGAGGCAGGAACCTCAGGGTTCCTCTGATTTCAGACTCCGATCGCAGGGTCCCTGCAGACTGGGGACAGGAGAGTCAGGCCTCGTCTTGGCTTGAGGCATGGAACTCCGCTTGCCTCTCGAGGTGTCCCGGGGAGAGAGGCCACTTGTCGAGCTTGTTTTTGGAACCGTGGGGTTTTTCCGGACGACGCACGGGCGAGTCACTGCCCCTTCGTGTTGACTTCATTCACAGGGTGGAGTTCGGAGAGGTGTCCGGGCATCGGGTTCTTATCAAGAGGGGACCGGGAAATCGGGGTGCTTCGCAACGTGGAAGCACCCACGAGGCCACGTCTGGAATGTCGTCGTGAGACCGGCCTCATCCTGAGGTGCGACCGGAAGGTCGGGAACCCCTTCCAGACCAAGCAGGGGAGTCGACCCTCCTGTGGAGACCAGGAGGGTAGAAGGGGCTCAGAGGAAGTGGTGCCGGAAAAACCTCGGTGTTCCTCTCCAGGGAGACCGGGAGGCCGGGGAACTTTGTGGGGCGCATCAAGGGTGCCAAGTACCGTTTCGACCTCCAATTCCTCACGTGGGACTTCTCCTGAGACGCTG
>NW_011428812.1:0-520 GCF_000754665.1 Bison bison bison
AGGGCCCTTTCACCAAGGGGCTAGCAAATCATGTTTCCAATCTTTGACCCATACTTGGTCACCAAGCGTAAACTCATGAATCTGTTCCTCCAGGGGGAACGGCACCCTTTCTTGTACAAACTTAGTTACCCAATTTATTACCTTTACCCAGTTCCATCTGCTGTGAAATCTTATTCCCCCTTACCTGAGGCAAATTTGTTGACACCTGTTTTATTATGGGAGGGGGCCTCCCATACACAATTTTGTATGGAGAAGAGCCTTGGGACTGTGGGGTCATCCTGAGTCTCAGCAGAGCCATCGGAAGCAAGTCCACCCAGGAGCAGTCAGTCTCTATGATCCACTTGGAGAGTCTCTTTAAGTGTCCAGTTGGTTCATCCCACCATCTCAGAACTCTGGGCCTATATGCGGTGTGCAGCTTCCATTTGATGTTTAAAGTTTTGCTTACTTGTACTAAATCAGCTACAAAAGCCGGGTCGTTGTCTGAACCAATGCTGGTAGGAAGTCCAAATCTGGGGAACTA
>NW_011428813.1:0-706 GCF_000754665.1 Bison bison bison
GTGCTTGATTATTGCCAGTTGAGCAGCATGATTCGTCACTGCTGAGCTCCATGCTTATTGCCTGCTGATTGCGTGGTTCGTGTCTGCTCAGCTCTTTGAGTATTGCCTCCTGAGGTCCCTGTTCGGTCGCCACCTGCCGGGGACCAGCCCAAACTGACCCAGGGTATTCGAAGGAGAGATGGCCTAGGCGACTATTTATATGCTAATCAGAGATGTCAAGAATAATAGTATGAGGAGAGCTCAGTAGGAAAATTCGGTGGAGAAAAGAGACTGAGTAGCTTGGTTTACGCGGAAGACCAATCAAACTTCAAGACAAGAAGTTTGCACCACTTACGGAGGCCGCAGGCGCCGTCTCGAATAGTGGAAGGCGCCTCACCCTAGACACCTTCTCGAGTGGGTCTTAGCAGCCCAGGCATAATTAGTAAGCGTGGTGGGTTCTGCGCTCCAGATGGAGACTCAGCTGGAAGTTAAAGGGAAGAATGACAAGGAACTTTATGAATTGGAGCTGTAAGTTAACACTTTGACAGAGAGAGCGAGATGGTGGTGGGGGACAGCCCCCAGTGAAATCAGAGGTGAGAGCACAAAGCAATACAGTAGGCAGACTCCGGTTTTTTTGGGGGGGAGATGCTCGAGAATATCCGGGTGGACTCCTGAGGCTCGATCCCGCATTTGCGTATGCCGAGCCTCCTTCCTCATGACCTTTGTC
>NW_011428814.1:0-643 GCF_000754665.1 Bison bison bison
TACGAATGGCCAAAAGCACATGAAAAGATGTACATCTCTAGTCATTAGGGAAATGCAAATCGAAAACACGGTGTGATATGCAGCTCATACCCATTAAGCTGGCTATTATAAAAAGACATAAAAAGGGAACAACTGTTGACAAGGCTGTAAAAAACTTGGAATCTTTGTGCGCTATTTTATATTTATTTATTCACGACTGCACTGAGTCTTCATTGTGGCTGAGTTGGGCTTAGTTGCCCTGCAGTAGGTGCAATCTTCCCAGACCAGGGATCGAACCCTTGTCCCCTGAATTGGCAGGCAGATTCTTAACCACTAGACCACCAGGGAGGTGCCTTTTGGACTATTAATAGGATGAAAAATAGTGCAGTCACAATGGAAGAGCATTGCAGTTCCTCAAAATATTAAAAAATTAAAATTTAGCTGATTGGTTCACCAATTACATTTGAGTATACTCTCAGAAGACTTGAAAGCATGGTCATGAAGAGATATTTGTAAACCCATGTTCCTAACAGCACTACTCACAAAAGCCCAAAGGTGGAAGCAACTCAAATGTCCACTGATTATATGAATGGATAAACAAAACGTGATGCATGCATACAAAAGAATAGTATTCAGCCATAGAAAAGACAATTCTGACATGTGC
>NW_011428815.1:0-575 GCF_000754665.1 Bison bison bison
AGAATAAATAAATATATAAAAAGAAAAAGAAAATTTCGGTGGTGCATGGTGTAGTAGATTCTGATTATATTGAGAAATTAAAGTTTTGTTCTCACCGCCTACTAAAACTGTGCAAATTAATAAAGGTCAAAGAGTAACACAGCTTTTGCTTTTTACCTTATTATCAGACAAGAAAAACCTTGACTTCTCAAGCTAAGAGCCACAGAGCATTTAGATTTAGTGATCTAGCTTTTTGGGTGCAGGGAATTACAGCTCCAAGGCCTTTAAAAGATCTTTTAATTCAAGAAAATAAAATGTCAGGGCTATTAGACACAAGAACAGACGTCTCTTAACATTGCTGGAAAAGACTGGCCCAGTTCCTGGCCCACACATACTACTAAAAATGAGTTGGTGGGATTAGAGAAAGTGATATGCGGGGTGAGAATGCTGTAGAAAAAAAAAAAAAAAGGGTGAGGGAGAGTTTAAAACCTTGAAGAGTAGTGAGTTCCCTGTTGCTGGAAGTATTCAAGCAAAGACTAGATGGTTGCTTGTCATCTAAAAAAGCTATAGACCAGATTTAGGTTACAAAACAATAA
>NW_011428816.1:0-664 GCF_000754665.1 Bison bison bison
CCCGATGCGGGGAGCCGGTGAGGCATTCCACTCGTGACAAAGGTCATGAGGAAGGAGGCTCGGCATACGCAAAGGCGGGATCGAGCCTCAGGAGTCCCCCCCGGATATTCTCGAGCATTTTCCCCCAAAAAACCATAGTCTGCCTACTTTATTGCTTTGTGCTCTCACCTCTGACTTTACTGGGGGCTGTCCCCTACCACCATCTCGCTCTCTCTCTGTCAAAGAGTTAACTTACAACTCCAATTAATAAAGTTCCTGGGCAATTAGGAGTTGTTTAAAATCCCAAAACCCCTCAGATGGCTCTCTAACTCGCCTGACAAAGTTTACCCGGACTCCTGCAGCTATGCATACGATTGTTTACAGTCTCCCAGCCTCCAGAGGCATGGGAAGCTTAAGATATTCAAAATAGCTTAGAGCCTCTTACAGTAGAAGTTAAAAACTGTACAGAATAAACTAGTAAAGGATTTCATTGATGAGTCAATGCTTAGTTGCCAAGTTTTCACATCCCCCTGAATTGTATCCTTGAATATGTATCAATTAATAGTGGGTATGTAGAAAAAATAAGTAGTGGACCTTGGTGTTAGTAACTTTTAGACCCTTTAAGGTAATAAATTCTTTACTTTGTTAGTAAACCCATTTACACATCCGCCCTATAGGAATGCAA
>NW_011428817.1:0-510 GCF_000754665.1 Bison bison bison
ATGGCCTAGAGACCAATCTCGCGACCTCTCTCCAAACGCCTCAGGAGGCTTGACTCCCTTGAGTCCACCCAGTGAGCTCCAAGAGATACCCGTCGCGATTCGAGAGCAGAGCGGGGTTCTTTGCTTCCACTCGAGGTGAATGCCTGCCTCCCCGGGTGCGTCTGGAATGCAACCCCGAGATCCCTGTCGCCCCTGGAGAGGAACATTGGCTTCTGGACACAAGCCTAGATGAGGTCTATTGGCCCTGCAGTCACTCGAGAGCAATCCCCAGCTTTCCTTCGCAACTCGAATGGAAGATTGGACTTGCCTGGGCCAACACAAGAGGCAGCCTGAATTCCCCGTCGTAACTCGAGAATCCCGCCGTAACTCGAGAAAAACCACGTGGCTCCCCGTCATCGCAAGATGAAGCCCTTTCCCGCTACAGCGTCTCAGGAGAAGTCCCACGTAAGGAACTGGAGGTCGAAAGGGCACTTGGCACCCTTGATGCGACCCACAAAGTTCCCCGGCATC
>NW_011428818.1:0-529 GCF_000754665.1 Bison bison bison
GTAGCAAACTTCAACTATCAAACTTGGTTTAAAGACTAGCAGGGTAATAAGATGCAGTGGAAGGAACAAAAACTATCTGGGCAGATTCAAGGTAAGATTTGAATACCCAAAAGATCCTTAATTCTCTGAGCAGTATTCATCACATAAACACACTGCATTACATTGGTGATGTCTGTCAATTATTTTAAAAAATAAAATAGTACATGGTGATGGCAAAAATAGGAATCTACAAGCAGCTGATGGTTTTGATTAGCGTGTTTGCTGTACATGGGATTTTATGAAGAGTGGTGACTCTAAGTGAATTAAAATCATCCAAGCGGTCACGAAGAGCATGTTTTGGGTGAAGGCAAGTGGCTGAGTATGGTCCACCACAGGTGAGGAGACTTGCTGTAGAGGTATATTCTTAAAGATGGTAGCCCCTAGTCGTATGTGATTATTTAAATTGATTAAAATTAAATAAAATGGAAAATTCAGTCTCTCAGTCTCACTCGCAGCATTTGAAGTGCTCGATGGCTACATGTAAACCCGT
>NW_011428819.1:0-529 GCF_000754665.1 Bison bison bison
AGACGCTCCTGTGTTGGTGTTCCGCCTACCTGTACCGCAGACCCCTCCCACCCCAGCTTGAGGACTGGTGGCTCGTGGAGCGCCTCCGTGGGCCCGAAGGAGAGAGACGATCCGGGTGAGGGGCGGCGAGCCCTCGGTGAGAAAGCCTTCTCTAGCGATCCGAGAGGGAGCCTTGGGGTATCGGACCCCCCAGCTGCTGCCCCTCCCGAGTGCGCAGTGGCCGCCGTGGCGGCTGCCAAGAGCGCGTGGGCAGAACACCCCGCCCCCACCTCCGCTCTGGGGGCGGGTGCGCCGGCCCCGCGGTGGGGCCGTGTGCCGCTCGTTGCCTACCGCGGCCCGCGCCTCCCCCCTTCGAGTTGGGGGGAGGGTCCCGCTGGGCCCCGCCGGGCGTCCGGCAGGTGGGGGGGGACCGGAGCGTGCGTGCGCCGCGTGTGCGCGCGGTCGGTCCCCGCGGTGTGGTGAGCCTTGGGGCAAAAGGGGGGAGGTGTCGGGGGCGCGACGTCCGGTCGGCCCCGGCTTCCCCAGCCCC
>NW_011428820.1:0-630 GCF_000754665.1 Bison bison bison
CCTCTTTAACAGTTTCAAGATTACTTGTATAAAGAGTTGCCATTCTTAGTTTCAGTGTTACCCATGTCAGAAAATTAAGTATAATAGAAGATAAAGCTTTTAGCTTTTAAAAGATCAGGCTTTTCTTTGGCCTTTTAACTCTAGAAACCGGGTTTTCTCTCAAACCCCTTTGACACTTTCAATAAAAACCGGGTTTTCTCTCAAACCCTTTAACACTTCCCACCACTACTCGCCCTGTCTGTCCTACAGGGGGGTCCGCGGCACCCTGGGTGGGGGCCTATCCATCCCGTAAATTGAACACTTTCTCAACACTTTTTCAATTCAACACTTTCTCAACACTTTTTTCTGAGGTACCTACCTTCGAATCAGCCTGTTCGGGCGCCACTTGCCGGGGACCAGCCCCGGCTGATCCAGGGAATTCGAAGCGGGGACGGCGTCGGCGAAGATCAGGAAACAACTGCTTAATTAAACGTTAATTAAGGATATAAAGAGTAATAGAATGAGGATAGCTCAGTGAAGAAATTCAGTGGAGAAAAGAGGCTGAAATAAGGATAGCTCAGTGAGGAAATTCAGTGGAGAAAAGAGGCTGAATAATTCAGCCAGAAGGTAAGAGAAAGAACGACATGGTGA
>NW_011428821.1:0-513 GCF_000754665.1 Bison bison bison
TGAACTTTGCAGTATGATAGATGAAATCTGTGGAATTCATGCACTAAAAGGTGGGTCCTTGATAATTTAACATGAATTATGGAATGCACGTTATTTCATGTATAAAAATCAAGGCACATACTTTCTTGCATGAAATATGGTATTCTCAACTGAATGTTAAAGTTTAATACCAAACAAAATTCTGTAAAATAATTGTCCATCAGTTAAAAATATATACTAACAAAGTTGCTTAAAACATAGTATTCCTTATATTTTTTTATTTCACCATCTAGATGTAGATGTTTCTAACTGAAATAGGAAATTCTCTATATCTCATGTATGTAAATCTGCAAGCAGGGTCTCCAATATGCGGTAGTGAATTCTCTATATTTGACGTAGAAAAACTGCTGAGGAATCTTGGACATGGCAAAGTCGGATTTTTGTTCCTTTCACATGTGAAAACCAGGCCACAATTTGTCTTGTAAGATATGAACTGTACATATTTCAGATATGAAAATTTGAATGAAGCAATTT
>NW_011428822.1:0-900 GCF_000754665.1 Bison bison bison
ACCCACCACCGAGAACGGCAGGGACCGGCCGGCTGGGGCCACGGTTCCCAGGAGTCGGCTGTGCCCAAAGGGGCATCGTTTGTTCGTTTTGCTCCTTTGGCACACACGTGGCTTCTCCCTTCTCTTCTCTGGGAAGATGGTGTTGTTTGAAGGGGGTGGGGGTGGGGGGTGGGGGTTGCGGGGGCTGGGATGGGGCCCTTTATCCTCCGTCTTCCTGCCGGAATGGGAGGTCGGGGAGCTCTGGGGCTTGGCCTCCTTCAGTGGCTTTCTCACAACAATGGCCTGGTGCCTTCTGCCATTGAGGGTTGGGCTTCGCTTCGTTCCCTTTCCTTTTCCGCTACTGGCGGCAAATATGGCCCGTGCTCGTGTTAGCCCGGAGAAGCCAGGTCCCCTCCCGTTGGCATCGTGATGGAGGGAAATGTGGGAGAAGCCCCATCCAGACGTTTCCCAGGCATCTCGACCAGACCGGGTGGAAACACGCGGCGGGATAGTGTCGTGGTCTTCGTTGGGGGGGTGGGGGTTGGGGTGGGGACTCTTCGCCGCCTTTGTTTTGGGGCTGGGTTTGGTTTCCTTTCTGCTTGCTCGCGTTTCTTGCATTCCCGCCTGGGTGGGGTGGTGTGGGGGCTACCGCCCCTTGCCTCTCAGCCTGGCTGTCGGGCTGTAGCCAAGCGACTTCCAAATGCACACCCCGTCCCCGGGCTCCCGGCTCTGCTCAGGCACAGGGCAACTGCCCTGGCGGGAGCATGCTTGGGCTCCTCCGTCGAGTCCTCCACCAGGTGACTCTGGTCTGAGGCGCTTCCCTTTCTTCTCTTCTTCCACTAGGCCCCCATTCGCCACAGGGTCTCGAGAGAGGCTCGTTCTGAGCCGAGCCAGAGGACGCCCTGCAAGCGCTCTTTCAAC
>NW_011428823.1:0-511 GCF_000754665.1 Bison bison bison
CGGGGACCGTTTCTCGTCACAAGGCTGTCAACAGTGGGGGTGGGTGGTGTGTGTGTGGGTGGGGGGGGGACGCCCTTCTTTCCATTCCACATGAGACCCAGTGGACAATCCACGGCCCTCGCCCACTGCATTGAGTGTGCAGCAACAATATCAACGGTAATGCCGGTGAACAATGCGTATTCCTGGAATCCACTCCGTTGGCTACTGACTGTGTGTGCTGGTGGTCTGGAACCTAGACCTGGAAGTCTTTCTGGATGATTGCAAATGACACCAAAGTCTGAGGACGATGGAAGATCTTCACATTTCTGCAAGAGCCACACACCTCCAGAAGGAACCACAAGACTTGCCTGAAATGGTCAAGGTATAAGTATGGACTCAACATTGGAAGGTCTCCACCTTTGCTATGGAAGTCAAACGATCTTTCTTTGAAATGGAAATGGAGCCTACTGAACGTTCACTATTCTTCTCGAGCATTTGAAAACGCCCTAACGTGTAGAAATCTGCTGTACGA
>NW_011428824.1:0-525 GCF_000754665.1 Bison bison bison
ATGGATTCACCGTAAGTTCAGGACTGACATCACATTGCAGCCAAAATGGAGAAGCAATATGTAGTCAGCAAAAACAGGATGGTGACCTGACTATGGCTCAAATCATGAATTCCTTATTGCCAAATTCAGACTTAAAATTTTAAAGTAGAGAAAAACATTAGACTATTCAGGTATAACCTAAGTCAAATCCCTTAAGAAAGGCTTCCTCAGTGATCAATGCAAAGAAATAGAGAAAAATAACAGAATGGGTATGACTTGAAGTCTCTCTAAAAAATTAGAGATACCGAGGAAATATTGCATGCAAAGTTGGTCAAAATAAAAGACAGAAACTCCACGGACCTAATGGAAGCAGAAGATATTAAGAAGAGGTGGCAAGAATACACAGATCAGATCAGTCGCTCAGTCGTGTCCCCATGAATCACAGCACCCCATGCATGCCAGGCCTCCCTGTCCGCACCAAATCCCGGAGTTCACTCAGACTCACGTCCATCGAGTCAGTAACGCCATCCAGCCATCTCATCCTCT
>NW_011428825.1:0-503 GCF_000754665.1 Bison bison bison
GGGATGACGGGGGAGTCTCGGGGTTGTTCTCGAGCGGTGGCCCCAGTGTGCGCTTTCTCACGAGGTACGACGGCGAGGTCAGTGAGCCTCTAGTGGGGCGCCAGGGAAGTCGGGTCTCCATGCGAGTGGCGAGGGGGTGGGCGTCATTGCTCTCGAGCCATGGTAGGGTGCCGGGGACCAGCCACGGCTGATCCAGGGTATTCGAAGGAGAGACGGCGTAGGCGAAGATCAGGAAACAACTGCTTAATTAAATGTTAATTAAGGATATAAAGAGTAATAGAATGAGGATAGCTCAGTGAGGAAATTCAGTGGAGAAAAGAGGATGAATAATTCAGCCAGAAGGTTAGAGAAAGAACGACATGGTGAGAGCAAGTTTCGGTGAACAAGACCCGCACTTTATTTTTCAAAGTAGTTTTTATACCTTCTGTTATGCATAGTGGATAATGGGGGAAGGGTGAGTCTTGCAGCAAACCAGGCTTTCTTCCTGCAAACTTATCATATGC
>NW_011428826.1:0-516 GCF_000754665.1 Bison bison bison
AGCGAAAGGTGCCTCACCCTAGACACCTTCTTGAGTGGGTCTTAGCAGCCCAGGCATAATTAGTAAGCGTGGTGGGTTCCGCGCTCCAGATGGAGACTCACCTGGAAGTTAAAGGGAGAATGACAGGAACTTGATGAATTGGAGCTATAAGTTAACTCTTTGACAGAGAGAGCGAGATCGGTGGTGGGGGACAGCCCCCAGTGAAATCAGAGGTGAGAGCACAAAGCAATACAGTAGGCAGACTGCGGTTTTTTCGGGGGGGAGATGCTCGAGAATATCCGGGTGGACTCCTGAGGCTCGATCCCGCATTTGCGTATGCCGAGCCTCCTTCCTCATGACCTTTGTCCAGAGTGGAATGTCTCCCCGGTCCCGGCACATGATCAGTGCATGCTCAGTCACGATATCAGTGCCTTCTCAGCCACGTGATCCCTGACGGCACAGTCACGTGATCAGCGCCTCTCAGTCACGTGATCACCGTATGATAAACACGTGATCAGTGAACGACCAGCCACGTGA
>NW_011428827.1:0-553 GCF_000754665.1 Bison bison bison
GGATATATGGAAATTTGAATGTTAAAGTACATAAAGGAAAGCACTTTTGTAAGTCTGTGAGAAGTATTGTTTGTAAATGAGGCAAAAGGAATAACTGAGGGAAAAACCAAGTAAAATAGAGTAGACAGAAGTATAAGGGGGTTTCTCACCTAGTTTAAAAAACTCAATATTACTTTGTTTCTTCCTTAAGTTTTGTGTGGTCATCTTCTTTGAACCGTCAATTTAGAACCCATACAGCTTGAATAATAGTCTAAATGAAAAATTTGAAATTCTCATTGTTATACACATATTCAGTAGGAAGCAATGTTCCCTTTAATTTTTTTTCTAAGTTGCAAGCAGATGAACATGCTGCATAAGGAGCAAACTACAAACATGGAACTTCTATGGATGTTTGATACTGTAGCCAAATAAAGCGTTCAGGGCTTATTTGACACATTTAAATGATATGCATAATTGTTACCGTGCTGCATGATAATTAAGCTTAAATATACATGACTGTGTTTAATATCTTTTTCCATAGCCAGACATCACATTTCTGGGCCCAGCTTGAAGG
>NW_011428828.1:0-535 GCF_000754665.1 Bison bison bison
CCTCAATGTCTGCTTCCTGCCATCCAGAAAGAAAAGATGAGGAAGTCCTGACAAAACCGATGCTATTTTTCTTTTTTTGATTTGTATTTTATCGCAGGGCTTGGCAAAAAAGAGGGCCTAACCTGTTTCTAGAGTTGCATCCCAAGAATTGCTCTGGAATGTTACATATGTTGACAAACTGCTGATTATTTTCAAGAAAGGACAATGATCTGCACTTTAGTATCTGTTGCTTGAGCTGGAATAGCAGGCATCCCTTGAAGTGCAGTCCTTCATGCTGAAGTAGGCACACCTGAAGCAATAGCATAAAAGGACACATTTATCATGTAGATATCACATCCCATGCATTTGTAATAATTTTTCAGTTGTACCCCTCATCATTGGAGGAACTGACTTGTCCCAGTGATAACTAGAGTACCCAGTATAACAGCTCCTTGACTTTTGAGTACTTCTTATGAGTACACTTACGAATACTTCTTCCAATGTTCTTTCTCCTACTTTGGTCATGAACAGTAGAAGCTGATGGCAGTGGTTCTTG
>NW_011428829.1:0-675 GCF_000754665.1 Bison bison bison
TTATCCTGTTTGGGACTCTCTGGGTTTCTTGGACTTGAGTGATTATTTCCTTCCCCATTTTAGGGAAGTTTTCAACTATTATCTCCTCAAGTATTTTCTCATGGTCTTTCTTTTTGTCTTCTTCTTCTGGGACCCCTATGATTCGAATGTTGTAGTGTTTAATATTGTCCTGGAGGTCTCTGAGATTGTCCTCATTTCTTTTAATTCGTTTTTCTTTTATCCTCTCTGATTCATTTATTTCTACCATTCTATCTTCTAATTCACTAATCCTATCTTCTGCCTCTGTTATTCTACTATTTGTTGCCTCCAGAGTGTTTTTAATTTCATTTATTGCATTACTCATTTTATATTGACTCTTTTTTATTTCTTCTAGGTCCTTGTTAAACCTTTCTTGCATCTTCTCAATTTTTGTCTGCAAGCTATTTATCTGTGATTCCATTTTGATTTCAAGATTTTGGATCAATTTCACTATCATTATTCGGAATTCTTTATCAGGTAGATTCTCTATCTCTTCCTCTTTTGTTTGGTTTGGTGGGATTTTATCCTGTTCCTTTGTCTGCTGGGTATTCCTCTGTCTCTTCATCTTGTTTAAATTGCTGAGTTTGGGGTGTCCTTTCTGTATTCTGGCAGTTTGTGGAGTTCTCTTTATTGTGGTGTTACCTCGCTCTGTGTGGG
>NW_011428830.1:0-854 GCF_000754665.1 Bison bison bison
AGAGGCTCACTGACCTCGCCGTCGTACCTCGTGAGAAACCGCACCCTGGCGCCGCCGCTCGAGAACCACCCCGAGACTCCCCCGTCATCGCGGAGATGAGGGCCTTCGTCTCCTGCATGGCCTAGAGGCCAACCTCGCGACCTCTCTCCAAACGCCTCAGGAGGCTTGACTCCCTTTAGTCCACCCAGTGAGCTCCAAGAGATACCCGTCGCGACTCGAGAGCAGAGCGGGGTTCTTTGTTTCCACTCGAGATGAATGCCTGTCTCCCCAGGTGCGTCTGGAATGCAACCCCGAGATCCCGGTCGCCCCTGGAGAGGAACATTGGCTTCTGGACACAAGCCTAGATGAGGTCTATTGGCCCTGCAGTCACTCGAGAGCAATCCCCAGCTTCCTTCGCAACTCGATGGAGATTGGACTTCCCTGGGCCAACACAAGAGGCATCCCGAATTCCCCGTCGTAACTCGAGAATCCCGCCGCAACTCGAGAAAAACCACGTGGTTCCCCCGTCATCGCAAGATGAAGCCCTTTCCCGCTACAGCGTCTCAGGAGAAGTCCCACGTTAGGAATTGGAGGCCGAAACGGGACTTGGAACCCTTGATGCGCCCCCACAAAGTTCCCCGGCATCCCGGTCTCCCTGGAGAGGAACACCGAGGTTTTCCGGCAGCACTTCCTCTGAGCCCCTTCTACCCTCCTGATCTCCACAGGAGGGTCGACTCCCCTGCTTTGTCTGGAAGGGGTTCCCGACCTTCCGGTCGCACCTCAGGATGAGGCCGGTCTCACGACGACATTCCAGACGTGGCCTCGTGGGTGCTTCCACATTGCGAAGCACCCCGATTTCCCGGTCCCCTCTTCCT
>NW_011428831.1:0-503 GCF_000754665.1 Bison bison bison
ATCACTGATAGGTATGTTCACCAATCTGTCGAATGCCAATATAAAAGTCAGTTCTTGGTTGCTGAAGGGAAATGTATGACTTGGTATTAAAAGAAGGTATGTGGCATGAAATCGCATTTTCTGAAGGAAAACGACATCATTCTTTCTTCCGGGTGGCAGTTTCAGGATGGGAGAAGCAAAGGAATGGGTACAGAATGGGATAAGGAGGTTGTAGGGAAAGTGGACCCCCAGAAAGAGTGTTGTGCCTAGCACAAGGTTTCTTGAGAGGTTGAACTGCCTTTGCTAATGGATTTTAAGTTCTTTACCTCTTTCGTGATCTCTTCTAGGTTGACCTTAGAACAGAAATCTTTTGTTAGCTTTGGCTAAGTGGAGAAGTATTGCTTCACGGTGACTTGTGTGATCCTACCTGACTGTTCGAAACCCTTTTGATATCTATGCACTGCTGCTGCTGCTGCTGCTGCTGCTGCTGCGAAGTCGTTTCAGTCGTGTCCGAGTCTGTGTGA
>NW_011428832.1:0-641 GCF_000754665.1 Bison bison bison
AGATGGCTTACTCACATAGCTGTTGAAACCAGTTTCCTTGCTGGCTATTGGGAGAAAGCCTCAGTTCTTTCACATGGGCCCCTGGGCTACCTGAGTGTTCTCAAGATATGACTAAGCTGGCTTCTAGAGTGAGTGATCCAAGAGGATGAGCAAGGAGGCTGCAGTGCCTTTTATGACCTAAAAAGGCATAGTCAGACACTTCATTTTCATTTCTACAATATTCTAACATTACAAATGGGCCACTAAGTCCAGCCAACTTGTAAAGGGGAGTATAAGGTCCACCCTTGAAGGAAAGGACTTGTGGACATACTTTAAAACCCATGGCCACAAATTGTTTACATACTTGTATGTCCAAAATGCATTTTCCTGCAAATGCTTTCAAATAATTTATCCATTATAGCATTAACTTGAAGTTCAGGACCTTGTCATCTAAGTCAGGTCCAGATATGGACCAGGTGCACTTGGCACTATCTCAAGTGTTCAGTCGCTCAGTTGTGTCCTACTCTTTGCGACCCGATGGACTGCCGCACACCAGGGTTTCCTGTCCACCATCAACTCCAGAGGCGTGCTCCAACTCAAGTCCATTGAGTTGGTGATGCCATCCAACCATCTCATCCTCTGCCGTCCCCTTCTCCGGCCTT
>NW_011428833.1:0-626 GCF_000754665.1 Bison bison bison
CATTTTTAGTTAGTGTGTTATATGTGGTTGTACCTTAGTTTAACCAATTCCTTATTGGCAGACTTTCAGATTGTCTCTGGGTTTTTGTACTAACATTTCAGTTATACATCATGTGTACTTGTGTTTACTTTCTTAGCATAAATTGTAGAATAGGTCTGCTGAATCAAATTATATACATTTTAAGGGCTTTTGATGTCCATAGCTATTTTTTTTTGAAATACCAACTAGTTTGCTTTTCCTCCAGTAGTATTTGAAAATGGAGAATTTCCTGGCGGTCTAGTGGTTAGACACTCCACTCCTCTGGCCCGGGTTCAGTCCTTGTTTGGGGAACTAAGATTCTGCAAGCCGTGTGGGACAGCCAAAAAAAAAAACAAACCAAAAGAAAGTACTTCCAAGTGTTGGAATGTTGAATATATTCCTTTTTCTGCACCCTCTCCTATACTGTGTTCTGTTATTCTTACTTTGCTCATCTGATTGGCAAAAAATGTTAAATATCATGTTTGTATGTTTTTATTAGTAAAGTTGAGTATCTTTTCATATGTTTGTTGGCCATTTGTAAATTTATGTCCTTTTTCGTATTTTTCTATTAAGGTAGTATTCTTTATCTGCTTTTTAAAAAAATTCAT
>NW_011428834.1:0-650 GCF_000754665.1 Bison bison bison
CACAAAAGCACAGCCACCTGTAGTGGATGGACACACATGACCGTGCACGCCAGATGCATGAACTAATGTGATTGGACATGCAAACACACATTCGCATCTTTGAAAGTTCGAAACTCAAATGTTTGTATGAGGGGACTTTATCCATCTCTGGCTAATGTGTATTACTCATCAAATTCCTCTATAGTTCTCACTGAGAGTCTCTTCCACCCAAGAGAACTGGAAACATGGTCATACAAAAATGTGTACACTAATGTTCACAGTGGCATTATTCATAATTGTCAAAAATGTAAACACCCAAACATCCATTTGGTGAGAAATGGATAAACAAAATGGGGTCTAGCCAAACAATGGAACAGTGTTCAGCCTAGAAAATGAAAGGCAGTTCTGTTTCAAGCTACTCATGAGTGAACTTTGAAGATATTGTGCTACGTGAAATAAACCAGACACAAAAGGACCAATATTGTTTGACTCCTACTTTTATGAAGTTCTTAGAATAGGCAAATTCACAGAGAAAGAAAGTAAAATACAGGTTACGAAGAAATAGGGATGTTACTTAACCGGTAGAGTTTCAGCTTGAGTTTTAAAAACAGTTCTGCAGACGGATGTGGGGATGTTGCACAACAGTGTGAGTGTGCATCATGTCACTGAAC
>NW_011428835.1:0-517 GCF_000754665.1 Bison bison bison
GAAAGATCAGCTGTGAAACATATGGGGTTTCCATTGGATGTTACTTCTTACTTTTAACTTGCTACTTTTAATATTCTTTCTTTGTGTTTCATCTTCCTTTGTTTGCTTAGTATATGTCTAGGGCTATTTCACCTTGGGTTTATCACAAATGGGACTCTTGGCACCTCTTGGACTTGATTGACTATTTCCTTTTCCATGTTGGGGGTTTTTCAAGTATAATCTCCTCTAAACTTTTCTCATACCCTTTATTTTTCTCTCTTCTTCTGGGACCCCTATAATTTGAATCTTGGTGCATTTAACATTGTCCAAGAGGTCTCTGAGACTATCCTCAGTTCTTTTCATTCTTTTGACTTTTATTCTGCTCTTCCGCAGTTGTTTCCACCTATTTTGTCTTTCAACACACTGATCCATTTTCTGGTTCAGATACCCTGCTCTTGATTCTTTCTAGAGTTATTTTTTAATTTCAGTAATTGTTGTTTGTCTCTCTATTTATTTTTCAATTTATTTTTTGCTTATT
>NW_011428836.1:0-715 GCF_000754665.1 Bison bison bison
AATCCAGTTTGCCAAAGAACACCAAGGAGAGACAAGAAAGCCTTCCTCGGCGGTCAGTGCAAAGAAATAGAGAAAAACAATAGGATGTCAAAGAACAGGTATCGCCTCAAGAATGTTACAGATACCAAGGGAACATTTCATGCAAAATTGGCACAATAAAGGAGAGAAACAATATGGACCTGACAGAAGCAGAATCTATTAAGAAGTGGTGGCAAAAATACGCAGAACTGTACCAAATAATAATAATAATAAAAATAATAATAAGATCTTAATGACCCAGTTAGCTGTGATGGTGTCTTTACTCACCTAGAACCAGACATCCTGGAATGTGAAATCAAGTAGCCCTTAGTAAATCACTATGAACAAAGTTACTAGAGGTGATGGGTTTCCAGTCGTGCAGTTTCAAGTCCTATCAGATTATACCATTAAAATCCTGCACTCAATATAGCCAGAAACTTTGGAAAACTCGGCATTGGCCACAGAACTGGAAAAGGTTAGTTAAAGTCCAAATCCCAAAGAAAGGCTATGCCAAAGAATGTTCAAACTACAACACAATTGCATGTATCTCACATGCAAGCAAAGTGATGCTCAAAGTTCTCCAAGCCAGGCTTCAACAGTACGTGAACCCAGAATTTCCAGATGTTAAGGGTGGATTTAGAAAAGTCAGAGGAACCAGAGATCAAATTGCCAACATCCATTGGATCAGAGAAAAAGC
>NW_011428837.1:0-768 GCF_000754665.1 Bison bison bison
AAGCTGTCCCAAGTGATCAAAATGAATGGTTACACAGTTTTACCTGTATACACTAGCAGATAATAATCTGAAAAGGAATTAAAAAAAATTCCCTTTCAATACTGTCAACATGAATCTAATGCTTTGCCACGGATGTCAAGAGGATGCAAGACTGGCACACTGGAAATTCTACACCGTGGCTGAAAAAGATCCTGAATACATGGACAGATATTCCATAGCGATGGAAAGACTTAAGATGGCAATACCATGGAATGCATCTTCAATCTGAAATGAAGATTCGATATGACTTGATCGCTCAGAGCTTTTGTGTCACCATGTGTCATGAAAGGATAAAAGAGATCGAGAAAGCTGCTGACATAGACTTGGGGCGGGGTGGGGGGGGGGCGAGGTAAGAGTACCCCGTGCGGGTCTTTAGCCCGAGGTGATGCAGCCACTAGCAGTCTGCTAAGGAACAACGGCAGTGTCTCAGAGCATGACACCAGACCCCCTCACCCACGACATGCATTGAGATAACATGGGCAGCAGGTGAGTCATCCCGGGCTAAAAAATGATTGACATGAATCTTGAAGAAAGGCAGATTTCCAGGCAAATATGTCATTTCCTTAACATAGATGAGGAGAACAAGGTAGGAGGAAAACTTACTGTTTGGTTCAGGTCGCTTCTGAGCCTTTTGGGGGAACCGACCTGAAGCCAGAGTCTAGCCGAAATACACAGGCTTTGAACATCGCTGAAGACCAACATTTCCTAAGGAAAAAACGCATTGCTTAG
>NW_011428838.1:0-521 GCF_000754665.1 Bison bison bison
AGAGACGGCGTAGGCGAAGATCAGGAAACAACTGCTTAATTAAATGTTAATTAAGGATATAAAGAGTAATTGAATGAGGATAGCTCAGTGAGGAAATTCAGTGGAGAAAAGAGGCTGAATAATTCAGCCAGAAGGTAAGAGAAAGAACGACATGGTGAGAGCAAGTTTCGGTGAACAAGGCCCGCACTTTTTTTTCAAAGTAGTTTTATACCTTAAGTTATGCATAGAGGATAATGGGGGAAGGGGTAGAGTCTTGCAGCAAACCAGGCTTTCTTCCTGCAAACTTATCATATGCAAAAGCTTAGGTGATTTGCATCATCTTCTGGCCCGGGAGGCCTGTTAACATTTAAGACCTTTCTTCAGAAAACTTTTTTTTCTCTAAAGGTGGTTGGTCAGGAGCCACCCTCCAAAAAAGCATTAGATAAAGTGCATTCCTACAGAGCAAAGGTGTGGTGGGCTATAACAAGAAAAAGAATTAACTACAAGGGTCCCAGGTTACAAACATTAAAGCTACTACTTAC
>NW_011428839.1:0-521 GCF_000754665.1 Bison bison bison
AGCAGCATCACTACTCTATGGAATTGTATAAGCAGGTTATTAGCTTATCTCTTCACTACTGAGTTACACTCAGAGTTTTAACAAAATACGTATGTGTTTTTGGTGCATATTATAGTTTGAGAAGTGTTGGTTTGTATTCCACTGCAGTTTTATGACTGATATTTTCAGTTGTCTTTCTTTAGGCCTTTTCTAGCTTAATTGTAAGCATTCAGAATGTTTTCCTCTGTCAGTGACTCAGCTTCTTTAAAATGGAGAAAAGTGAACCCCCTAAAAGGCAGTAATTCTCAGGCATATTTACATCATAAACACACAAAGACTTCACTTCAGGCCTGTCAGGTTTTAGGAAGATAACGGTATCTTTTTTTTAAAGTCACCACAGAGAATTCAAATCGGTAAGATACTCTAACAACTATGGGTTATAGAAAGGTTTCTCTTGGGTAATAATACCACTTTCAGTTTGAACTACAGTGTTAGAGTGTGAACAAGACCGCATTGCCACCCCACATGTTTCCTTTTCTTTC
>NW_011428840.1:0-877 GCF_000754665.1 Bison bison bison
CGTACCTCGCGAGAAACCGCACACTGGGGCCGCCGCTCGAGAACAACCCCGAGCCTCCCCCGTCATCGCGACTTGAGGGCCTTCGTCTCCTGTATGGCCTAGAGACCAATCTCTCGACCTCTCTCCAAACGTCTCAGGAGGCTGGACTCCCATTAGTCCACCCAGTGAGCTCCAAGAGATACCCGTCGTGACTCGAGAGCAGAGCGCGGTTCTTTGCTTCCACTCGAGATGGATGCCTGTCTCCCCGGGTGCGTCTGGAATGCAACCCCGAGATCCCTTTCGCCCCTGGAGAGGAACACTGGCTTCTGGACACAAGCCTAGATGAGGTCTATTGGCCCTGCAGTCACTCGAGAGCAGTCCCCAGCTTCCTTCGCAACTCGAATGGAAGATTGGACTTCCCTGGGCCAACACAAGAGGCATCCTGAATTCCCCGTCATAACTCGAGAATCCTGCCGCTACTCGAGAAAATCCACGTGGTTCCCCCGTCATCGCAAGATGAAGCCCTTTCCCGCTACAGTGTCTCAGGAGAAGTCCCACGTGAGGTATTGGAGGTCGAAACGGTACTTGGCACCCTTGACGCGACCCACAAAGTTCCCCGACATCCCGGTCTCCCTCGAGAGGAACACCGAGGTTTTCCGGCACCACTTCCTCTGAGCCTCTTCTACCCTCCTGATCTGGACAGGAGGGTCGACTCCCCTGCTTTGTCTGGAAGGGGTTCCCGACCTTCCGGTCGCATCTCAGGATGAGGCCGGTCTCACGACGACATTCCAGACGTGGCCTCGTGGGTGGTTCCACATTCCGAAGGACCCCGATTTCCCGGTCCCCTCTTGATAAGAACCCAATGCCCGGACACCTCTTCGACCTCCACCATGTGAAT
>NW_011428841.1:0-528 GCF_000754665.1 Bison bison bison
AGAATGGACTGTGTACATGGTATAAAAAGAAGTACTTTGTTCTCTGTATTTCCACTTACTAAGCAAAATGACTCGCTTTATTTATAAGTGTTTTCTCTGTCCTTAGGCTTCTAGACCAGCTGCCGAGAGCCAATGTAGTTTTTCTGCGATATCTTTTTGCAGTTTTATACAATATTGAGCAACATTCCTCATCCAATCAGATGACAGCTTATAATTTATCAGTGTGTATAACCCCAAGCATGCTTTGTCTGTCTAATTCTGGCAGCTCAGAAAACTTCACCAAACAGGTAATGAGATCTCTCATTTTTATGCCTTGCGGAGCAGAGTCCCCATCTTGAACCTGAAGTCTGTAGTATTAACTCTGATGAACCTAGTTTTTAAAGTGCACTATTTTAATTACACTGCCTTGGAGTGGCAGAGTCCTACTCTGGTTGGGCAGTGGAAAGGTGTATTATAACTGAGAACAGTTGACTCACTTCCCCTTTGCCATCCAAGGACTAAACGTAGAGAGGTAAGAGTAGGATGATA
>NW_011428842.1:0-642 GCF_000754665.1 Bison bison bison
CTGGTCTGGTGTTGGCGGTGTTCGGGGGCGGCGGGCCGGCGTCAGCAGGCTGGAGTCCGGTCGCGGGTCGTGCGGCTCAAGTACAGCACGCCCCGCGACGAGAGGTGCGGCCCGTTGGCCCGACCTGCAGGGCAGAGCGAAAGGGAGGCGAAGCGCAAGGCTCGTAGGGCGCCCCGAGCCAACCGCCACCGTCTCAGGCCGTATCAGCCTGAAGGCGCCCGATCTCGTCTGATCTCGGAAGCTAAGCAGGGTCGGGCCTGGTTAGGATCTTGGATGGGAGACCACCTGGGAATCCCGGGTGCTCGAGGCTTTTTGCCTACCAGAAGAGGTCCTTTAGCCCCCGCCGCGCGTCCCGATTCTTGGATCACCCCCGCACGCCCCAGCCCCTCCCGGGCCGCGGGGAGCGGGTGGCCGGGCCCGACTCCCGCTGCAGACCTGGGTTGCCTCCGCGCGGCCCGCGAGCCCTCCGCATTCGCATTCGGCTTCCAGGACACCCGACGACCGGCAGTCCCTTCTCCACCTGGGGCTCCTTTGGCTTGCCTCAGGCAATCCCGGGGCTTGCACCGACTCCAGCCAGAGCCCCCGCCCCCGCCCACCCCCTGCCTCGCAGGCGATCGCGCATGCGCATGTGCGCGCGCACGC
>NW_011428843.1:0-756 GCF_000754665.1 Bison bison bison
TCCTGGGTTTGGTGCATTGGAAGAAGGGCCTCATCTCCAGTTGAGGCAGGAACCTCAGGGTTCCTCTGATTTCGGACTCCGATCGCAGGGTCCCTGCAGACTGGGGACAGGAGAGTCAGGCCTCGTCTTGGGTTGAGGCATGGAACTCCGCTTGCCTCTCGAGGTGTCCCCGGGGAGAGAGGCCACTTGTCGAGCTGTATTTGGAACCTGGGGTTTTTTTCCGGTCGATGCACGGGCGAGTCACTGCCCTTTCGTGTTGACTTCATTCACAGGGTGGAGTTCGGAGAGGTGTCCGGGCATCGGCTTCTTATCTAGAGGGGACCCGGGAAATCGGGGTGCTTCGCAATGTGGAAGCACCCGCGAGGCCACGTCTGGAATGTCGTCGTGAGACCGGCCTCATCCTGAGGTGAGACCGGAAGGTCGGGAACCCCTTCCAGACAAAGCAGGGGAGTCGACCCTCCTGTCGAGATCAGGAGGGTAGAAGGGGCTCAGAGGAAGTGGTGCCGGAAAACCTCGGTGTGCCTCTCCAGGGAGACCGGGATGCCCGGGGGAACTTTGTGGGGGCGCGATCAAGGGTGCCAAGGTACCGTTTCGACCTCCAATTCCTAACGTGGGACTTCTCCTGAGACGCTGTAGCGGGACAGGGCTTCGATCTTGCGATGACGGGGAACCACGTGGTTTTTCTCGAGTTGCGGCGGGATTCTCGAGTTACGACGGGGAATTGGGGATGGCTCTTGTGTTGGCCCAGGGAAGTCC
>NW_011428844.1:0-533 GCF_000754665.1 Bison bison bison
GCAATAAGGAGTTCATGATCTGAGCCACAGTCAGCTCCTGGCCTTGTTTTGCTGACTATATAGAGCTTCTCCATCTTTGGCTGCAAAGAATACAATCAATCTGATTTCGGTGTTGACCATCTGGTGATGGATGGGTGAATTTAACTCAGATGACCATTATATCTACTACTGCAGGCAGGAATCCTTCAGAAGAAATGGAGTAGCCATCATGGTCAACAAAAGAGTCCAAAATGCAGTACTTGGATACAGTCTCAAAAATGAAAGAAAGATCTCTGTTCGTTTCCAAGGCAAACCATTGAATATCACAGTAATCCAAGTCTATGCCCAACCAGTAATGCTGAAGAAGCTGAAGTTGAACAGTTCTACGAAGACCTACAAGACCTTTTAGAACTAACACCCCCAAAAGATAGTCCTTTTCATTATAGGGGACTAGAATGCAAAAGTAGGAAGTCAAGAAACACCTGGAGTAACAGGCAAATTTGGCCTTGGAATATGGAATGAAGCAAGGCAAAGACTAATAGAGTTTTGCCAAG
>NW_011428845.1:0-537 GCF_000754665.1 Bison bison bison
AAGCATCTGAAAAAACATGAGTTGATATTCTGAGAAAAACACTATACAGTACATGGCTTCTTTTGCTGCTGAGAACCCACGGTTTGATTCCACGTTAAATGGGTGAATTACCTCCAATCTCTCCATCTCGGGACAAGAGGTTGTCATGGAAATCCCTAAAACAGACCATCTAACACAACTTACCGCTTTATGTAAACATATAAACCAATTCTTTTTTGGAAAAATATAACCAGAACAGGTTTTAAAATGCTGAATGAAGAACAACCAGCAGGAGTGTCAAATTACCTCTGATACACTTTTTTTTACTGTCCAGTGCGAAACATGTCTTTGAGCAAGGCTGGCTTCCACTTTCTTTGGGTAAAGTTCTACCTTCCAATGCAAGTTAAGTACTCTTGAAGACTCTGCTTCTCTAAAAATCACTCTGCAGAACTCGACAAATGTTTCCTCAGTGTATACAGGAAGTAACCACTCATGAAGGCCTCACATGTGCAACTGTAGGGAACTGACGTAACTGGCCCAAAGACCTATTTTGTTTTA
>NW_011428846.1:0-701 GCF_000754665.1 Bison bison bison
AGGGTATAGTTTTATGTTTTCTGACAGATAAATACACCCATGTACAGCCACCACAAGCAAGATACAGAATGTTTCCATCACCACAAATCTTCTCTTGTCCTTTTCCCAACCATTTTGATCAACACCAGGCAGCCAATGATTTGCTGGTTTCGAGAGATTAGATCTATTTTCTAGGATTTCATAAAAACCGGATCTTGTGTTTGCATTTGTGTCAGACTTCTTTTGTTTGGCATAATAGGTTTTCTGTTGTTGCTTTTTGTTTGTTTTTAAATTTCCTTAATTTATTTCTAATAACCATCAGGGCTTTTCCTGAAAGGAAATGTCCCCATTTTTTATAACATTTATCAGAAATATATGGATACTATTTTATTTTTTATGCTGTCTGTGGCATTCGTAATTTTTCGTTTTTTTTTACTAATTTGGTCTACGCTGGGTCTCAGTTGCAGTTTGTGGGATACAGTTCCCTGACTATGAATCAATCTGGGCTCCCTGCTTTGGGAGTGCAGAGTCGTAGCACCAGGACCACCTATATGTTTCTCTTTTAAAATTGTGTCATAGTCATTTTACAATGTTACATTATTCTCTGCTGTACAATGAAGTAAATCATTTATATGTGCATATATATCTGCTCCCCTTTGAGCTTCCCACCCACCCCCTCATTCCTCTTCTTTAGGTCAATGGAGAGCACCAAGCTGAGCTCC
>NW_011428847.1:0-649 GCF_000754665.1 Bison bison bison
TCACACAGTTTTAATTCTGAACAAAGGCAAGCAAGTGTAAGCTGTAATAGAATTTTGATGGTTCAGACGTTTCCTCGGCAACCTTGCATTGTACCCACTCTCCTTAGCCCCTCAGTGGTATTATATCTCATTCTTTATCAGTTGTCAGGAGTTTTCTTTCTTTCTTATTTATGTCTCTAACCAAGAAAGTTTCTGGTATTATTTCAGAGAGTTTTATACAAAAAATGTTCTTACAAATATGTTAATACTGCCTCTGATTTTTAAAACTCTACTTATACAATTAAAAGCTTAATTTCCTAATAAAAAGGAGACCCCAAATCAAGAAATTTACTGAAACCAAACCATACAAATAAACCTGTGCCTGTGTGCACGTTAAGTCACTTCAGTCGCATCCAACTGTCACTGGGCTCCTGGGCTCCTCTGTCCATGGGATTCTCCAGGCAAGAATGGAATGGATTGTCATGCCCTCCTTCTGTGGATCTTCTTGACCCAGGAATCAAACACTATCTCTTATGTCTCTTGCATTGGCAGGGAGGGTGGTGGGGGCAGGGGGGTTCTTTACCACTAGGGGCCACCCGGGGGAAGCCCCACACAAATTACCGATGTTTGTACTGTGTGCTACGTCACTTCAGTCATTTCTGACTCTGTG
>NW_011428848.1:0-588 GCF_000754665.1 Bison bison bison
GGGAGTCTTTTCTTTCAGCTACACATGAATTAATATCAACACTGTGATAGGACCACCTAATTTAACTTTGTATAAAATGAATAACCACAAGAATAATAGGTGTAAAGATGACAAAAGACTAAGCAAAGTCATAGGAGCCCTCAAAAATTTACTGCAAAAACAGAGTAGCTCTTTTAACAAAGAACTAATAAAAGCAAAACTCTAACGTTAAAAAAAAAAATTTTACTATATCCCATGGTTACAAATTTTACTTAAGATTACACTCCTACTATATATCCAACTATAATGGCTTCATTCTAGCTATTATGTCCAATCCCAATACCCCGAGGTGTTTTTCACACTATAAAGCATCTTCCTGGTTATTAGAGTAAATTAGTTAGCAAAAGAATGAGATATTAATCCTGTAAAGGTCATATCATCTTGATTACAAGAAGCCAATAAAATGGAATTCTTGCCTCTAATAGTTGAATGTCACAAGAGGGAAAATAGAGAGCTTTACACTTCCCTCTGTAATGAAGAGGCTGGTGTTTTTGGTTTTGATTTTTGTTGTTGTTGGTTTTTTATTTTGTTGTTGTTGTTGTTGTTTTT
>NW_011428849.1:0-590 GCF_000754665.1 Bison bison bison
GCCTGATGCACAAAACTAGAGTCGAACCCTACTCACGATGCTTCTTTAAGTGCCTGATGCACTGATCTACAGAGTAGGACCCCAGCCAGGGAGGTATCTCTATGTGCTGACACATTGAACAACAGGGAAGGATTCCAGGCAACGAAGCCTTCTAAGTGCCTCAATGGGTGGAACTAGGGAGAAAGACTGGCAAAAGAGGCCTTCTGATCGCCAGCTACAAGAAGCTAAAAAAAAGACTCTGTTAGGGTCATAACTCCTGTGGTCTAGTCAGTTCTGTGTCCCTGAACCCTGTACACTTGGCACCACCAGGGTCCTTGAAAGCCAAGCACCTGCTCCACTTTCACAATTAACTCTCACTGGAGAAAAGCTGCCACAGGTGAAAACAAAACAAAACAAACAAAAAAAATCTTTCAACATTTTGCACTAGTTTGCTTCAGTCCTGTCTAACACTTTGTGGGACACATTTCACCACTACAGAGAACAAGCTCTAAAATACATATACTGGAACAACTGACCTTTTCCAGTCTTGTTGCCACTGCTGAATTTTCCAAATTTGCTGGCACATTGAATTCAGCACTTTCACAGAACTA
>NW_011428850.1:0-642 GCF_000754665.1 Bison bison bison
AGGCTGGTTCCAAATCAGGGAAAGGAGTCCATCAAGGCTGTCTATCGTCACCCTGCTTATTGAACGTACACGCTGAGTACACATCATGAGGAGCGCTGGGCTGGATGAAGCACAAGCTGGAATGAAGATGGCCGGGAGACATATCCATCCCCCTCAGATATGCACACGACAGCACCCTCACGGCAGAAATGAAGCCCAGGGTGGGTTTCCAAAGTCGTGTTCGTTTCAGGTGTTCAGTCTTTTCCCTTGGAGAGGTTCATGCAACATCATACGTCTACTTTCCCGTGCTGGCATAGTATATAGTAGGTGCTTGTGGATTCTTTGGATGTACAGTTTATGTGTCCATGTTCAACCAGCCCTCCTAAGTGACCGTCCTGCCCTTCCTCCCCCCGCCCCAGCCCCCCCCCCCCATCCCCCCCATCCCCCCCATCCCCCCCATCCTCTTTTCCTCAAGAAGTCAGGCATCCACTTCAGCCTCCTGTTCCTCAGTTCATCCAACCCCATGGAAGAAGTCATTCCTCCAGTTTATCCATCGGTTCTCTACACCTCGCCTGATGGTGGCGGGTGACTGGAAGACTGACAGTTCTGAAGAACTTTGCAAGAGCTTTGGGTGAAGCGTGTCCATCAGTAAAGACCATGGAA
>NW_011428851.1:0-556 GCF_000754665.1 Bison bison bison
GAATAGATGAAAGCAACCCAGGAACGATTCAAAATATCAAAGAGTAAACATGGTAAGCAGAAATTTTATCTGTTGAGGATTTCTCAACACTTTTACACTATGAAAAATCATTAAAGAGCTTTTATTAACATAGGTTATATCTGAGTATTTATCACATTAGATTTTAAAGCTGAGAAATCTTTGAAAAATTTTATTATTATACTTTAAGATAATAATGAATAATCATTACATGTTGGGGCTTCCCTGGTGGCTCAGTGGTAAAGAATCCACCTGCCAACGTGGGAGACGTGGGTTCCATCCCTGGTCAATAAAATCCTCTGGAGAAGGAAACGGCAACCCACTCCAGTATTCTTGCCTGGAGAATCCCGTGGACAGAGGAGCCTGACGGGCTACAGTCCATGAAGTGGCAAAAGAGGCATGACAGCGACTAAACAACCACTTCACATGTTAAAATACATAATATAGATTTTTCTAGAACAACAAGAAGTAGTGAGAAGAGTGACACTGTTTTACATTCAGGAAACCGTCTTGAATATATATCTTAATAGACCGCCGG
>NW_011428852.1:0-539 GCF_000754665.1 Bison bison bison
GCTCTGAGAAGTCAGGGAAACTGGAGTGGGGGGGGGTCCTCTCGGGACTCCACGGGGTTTGGTGCATTGGAAGAGGGCCTCATCTCCAGTTTGAGACTAGGAACCTCAGGGTTCCTCTGATTTCAGACTCCGATCGCAGGGTCCCGGCAGACTGGGGACAGAAGAGTCAGGCCTCGTCTTGGGTTGAGGCATGGAACTCCTCTTGCCTCTCAAGGTGTCCCCGGGGAGAGAGGCCACTTGTCGAGCGGTATTTGGAACCTGGGGGTCTTTTCCGGACGATGCCCGGGCGAGTCACTGCCCCTTCGTGTTGACTTCATTCACAGGGTGGAGTTCGGAGAGGTGTCCGGGCATCGGGTTCTTACCAAGAGGGGACCGCGAAATCGGGTGCTTCGCAATGTGGAAGCACCCACGAGGCCACGTCTGGAATGTCGTCGTGAGACCGGCCTCATCCTGAGGTGCGACCGGAAGGTCGGGAACCCCTTCCAGACAAAGCAGGGGAGTCGACCCTCCTGTGGAGATCAGGAGGGTAGAAGGGGCTC
>NW_011428853.1:0-702 GCF_000754665.1 Bison bison bison
GATTGCTCTCGAGTGACTGCAGGGCCACTAGACCTCATCTAGGCTTGTGTCCAGAAGCCAATGTTCCTCTCCAGGGGCGACCGGGATCTCGGGGTTGCATTCCAGATGTACCCGGGGAGACAGGCATTCATCTCGAGTGGAAGCAAAGAACCCCGCTCTGCTCTCGAGTCGCGACGGGTATCTCTTGGAGCTCACTGGGTGGACTAAAGGGAGTCAAGCCTCCTGAGGCGTTTGGAGAGAGGTCGCGAGATTGGCCTCTAGGCCATGCAGGAGACGAAGGCCCTCATCTCCGCGATGACGGGGGAGTCTCGGGGTGGTTCTCGAGCGGCGGCCCCAGGGTGCGGTTTCTCACGAGGTACGACGGCGACGTCAGTGAGCCTCTCGTGAGGCACCAGGGAAGTCGGGACTCCATGCGAGTGGCGAGGGGGAGCGCGTCATTGCTCTCGAGTCATGGGAGGGGAATCTGGCCTCGAGACGTGTTGAGGAAGGTCTCTCGAGGTCTTTCTCGGGTTGAGGCAGGAAACCCTGGCTTCCCTCGACTTGTGCAGGTGACCTCAGGGGGCTTCTCATGGTGGCTCTGAGAAGTCAGGGAAACTGGAGGTGGGAGGGGCCTCTCGGGACTCCACGGGGTTTGTTGCATTGGAAGAGGGCCTCATCTCCAGCTGAGGCAGGAACCTCAGGGTTCCTCTGATTTCAGACTCC
>NW_011428854.1:0-555 GCF_000754665.1 Bison bison bison
TGAAAAGGATCAAACACAGGGAATCTGTTCAGTTTATGAATTGGGCTAAATTTAGTTCTCTTACCCTTAAGCTACAATGGAGTTGTGTGAGAATAGTAAATGTAGTAGATACAAAGGGTCCAGGGTGATTAAACCCTCTATAGAACTTTTCCTTACCTTTTCCAGTTACATGTATCTTACCCTAGTTGAACATGTGAAGATTTCAGTTTTGTATCTTATCTTGCCTTGAACACGAATGTATTGCAGTTAACAACTAATTCTTTGTGTGGGTAATTTCCCATTTTATCAAACTAATACTGATTTTCAGTCTTACTTGACACAGTCTGATGTGCAGGAATTGTCTCATTTATTTCAGTAATTATCAGGTCATAGAATTATTATCCTTCCTCTACTCTATCCAGCTATCTAGTCTGTGATTATACTTGTGGAAACCTTTTTTTCTTGCGGTCTCCAAGAGCTCTTTCACAGACCTGCAGGGTACCCTCTGAATATTGGTTCCTGAACATCAGCACACTTGGCTTCCTCTGTGTGTTCCTGGAGTTGAGTCTCCTCCTG
>NW_011428855.1:0-639 GCF_000754665.1 Bison bison bison
CTGCTGAAATATTTTTCTATTCTTCTCAATTTGAGAACAGCTGGATATTAAGACATTTTAAGTGTAACAAATTTAAATTTTAAGTTCCTCTAGCAACTTGGAACCAGAGAGAAATCCTGAAGCACTTAAAGGAGTATATGGTGTGGATATATAATATATTGTTACATGAGGAAATATATTTGAATATTTAAGTTTTTAAAACTATTAGTGGAGGTGTATTATTTGAGGCTATTATCTTTGTATGTTTAAAGGATCGATATTTCGAGTCTGGCTATGTTTCTCTATTTTACCTTGCTTTGAAAAGTCACTAATAACGTTCTTCTTTGGTTTTAGTTGAAGTCATCTCATAATCCAAATGTTAAGCGATGCTATCCCCAACTTTTACTAAAAATGAAAAGAAGAGTTGGCACTAAAAATATCTCTCCAGTACCTTAGTGATTTTTTTTTCTCTTCATCATCAATGTCAGTTAGACTGAAAGAGCAAAGTGTGATAGATCAAACTGATGTTTAAAATCTGTTGATCTTTTTACATCAGCATTCACAGAGCACCTACAATCAAGCAAACGGTCACAGGGAGAATTTTGTATATGACTATTTCTGTTTCTCAGTACCACATCATATCTCCTTTGCAGATACATG
>NW_011428856.1:0-976 GCF_000754665.1 Bison bison bison
CTTCCCTGGAGCTGCCCCCCGCCTAGAGGCAGGTGGATGTGCTGTGCGGGCTTCCCCTGTGCGTTTGGGCTCCCTAGCACAGCCGCAGCGCAGGGGAACCAGCCCATGATCAGTGAGCTCCGGGCAGTACTTTGGTCCCAGGTTTGGAGCCCAATGCCCGGAACGCGGGAGAGAAGAGGCTGGCTGCCGGCGGGTGCTTGCAAGCCTGTTACTGGGAAGGACCGAGTGAGCTTCCACACCGGCGCAGCTCCAGCTCTGCGCCCAGGCGCGATAGCACAGAGCCCCGGCCGAGAGGCTGCTCTGGGCTGGGCGAGCCTCCCCAAGCCCTGCCCAGCTTCTAGCGTTCGCGCCCGGGAAGGAGCAGGCTGCGGGAGTGTGGGAGACGTGACTGGTGCCTGACTGGTGCCTCAGCTCAGCTCTCGCCTTCCCTTCGGACCTAAGAGCCAGGCGTCCTTGCCGAGGGCTTAGAGGCTGGGGGTGTGCACACTGCCAAAGCCTCCCGCAGGGAGAGCTCTTTCCGAGGGAAAGGAAGCGCCCCAGGCTGCATTCCCAAGCTGGTGCTTCCCCGCCCAGACTAAGCGCCGCACGGAGGGAATCAGGGTCCCGGTGCCCCTGGCTTGGGGAGGCGGCTCCACAGCCAGAGTGTTGCTCCGTTTGTGCCCAGAAAGCGCCTGCCAGACCGGGCCTTCCCTGGAGCTGTCCTCCCGCCTAGAGGCAGGTGGATGTGCTGTGCGGGCTTCCCCTGTGCGTTTGGGCTCCCTAGCACAGCCGCAGCGCAGGGGAACCAGCCCATGATCAGTGAGCTCCGGGCAGTACTTTGGTCCCAGGTTTGGAGCCCAATGCCCGGAACGCGGGAGAGAAGAGGCTGGCTGCCGGCGGGTGCTTGCAAGCCTGTTACTGGGAAGGACCGAGTGAGCTTCCACACCGGCGGAGCTCCAGCTCTGCGCCCAGGCGCGATAGCACAGAGGCCCGGCCG
>NW_011428857.1:0-664 GCF_000754665.1 Bison bison bison
CTGTGAGAGGCAGGAGATGTTCTAAACTGTCTAAACACAGATTCTTTTGAGTAGTTAAAAGATTGATTAGAAATTGTATTGGTGAATGGTTTTTCACTTGTTGGGCCATTGTTTGCTGCTAAGGTTCTATATCTCTTACCTGCTGTGTCCCTGGCAGTGTATTGATTAATATAATTGGTGTAAGTAGTAGCTTTAATGTTTGTAACCTGGGACCCTTGAGTTAATTCTTTTTCTTGTTATAGCCCACCACACCTTTGCTCTGTAGGAATGCAACTTTATCTAATGCTTTTTTGGAGGGTGGCTCCTGACCAACCTCCTTTAGAGAAAAATAAGTTTTCTGAAGAAAAGGTCTTAAAATATTAACAGGCTTCCGGGCCAGAAGATGATGCAAATCACCTAAACTTTTGCATATGATAAGTTTGCAGGAAGAAAGCCTGGTTTGCTGCAAGACTCTACCCCTTCCCCCATTATCCTCTATGCATAACTTAAGGTATAAAAACTACTTTGAAAAATAAAGTGCGGGCCTTGTTCACCGAAACTTGGTCTCACCATGTCGTTCTTTCTCTTACCTTCTGGCTGAATTATTCAGCCTCTTTTCTCCACTGAATTTCCTCACTGAGCTATCCTCATTCTATTACTCTTTATGTCCTTAATTAACATTTAA
>NW_011428858.1:0-640 GCF_000754665.1 Bison bison bison
GTGCCTAGTGGATTCATTCTGTTTCGGAAGCTGCCTCAGGGTAAATTTTCTCTCAGTGTTCCTGGGCTTGGTCTCAGTGAGCAGAACACCTCCTGCCAGAGTATTTGCTTTTCCTAAACATTCCCCCAAGGACAACTTAAAAAAAAAAAGTTCTTCTATATTAAAGAAGATCTGTAGAATCTTATTCATTCTTATTGACAAGTTAAGGGAAGAAGGGTTCACTACAGACCCTTCTTAAAATATCACCAGAATCATCATTTAGAGGGAACCCTACCGACCGCAGATGGCTACGGGCGTGTAAGCCAAAATATGGCTTTCATCTCCTCTGAAATACAGACCTGATAAGAGCATGCCTGGTGAAATGCCAGTCAACTAGTATTTGTAAATGCATGATTATTCTTTTAACAGATCTTCTTACTCTGAAAAACTTTCAATGTAGAACATTTAGACAGATTCTTTTTTAAAAAACAACAAAAAATTAAACTATCTATAAGCTCAGGTTCCTGAGAGGTTAGCATTTGTTTCTAAGCAGCTTTCTTACTTTTTCTGTGTGCGTATTCCTCTATGTACGTACACAAACAATATGCTATGCTTTAAAACCCGCAGAAAACAATAGCATATGGTACATAGTATTTTTCTG
>NW_011428859.1:0-561 GCF_000754665.1 Bison bison bison
AATACTGATAAAACTTTACCTAAGTGTGACTTTGTTAAGATTCACCAATGGCGGGACTTCCCCGGTGATCCAGTGTTAAGAATCCGCCTGCCGATGCAGGGGACAGGGGTTCGATCCCCGCTCCAGGAAAATTCCGCGTGCAGAGGGGCAAGTACGGCCGTGAGCCACAACTCCTGAAACTCTTGTGCGCTAGAGCTGGGGAGCACAACTCCTGAGCCAGCATCCTAGAGCCTGTGCTCTGCAACAAGAGAAACCACCACAGTGAGAAGCCTGTGTGCCACAGAGTAGAGTGACCCCCATCCTCCGCAGCTAGAGAAAGCCTGCACACAGCAACAGAAGACCCAGCGCAGCCAATAAATTAATACATTTATTTTTTTCAAAAAAGATTCAGCAATGTCACTGGTATCAATTGGCCACATCATTTATTACTGAGAAATTTATAGCATGGTTCAGTGTCCAGCAAACTGCTCACCGATTTCTTGTGCTTATTCTTCCCTCTGTATGTGTGTAGGGCCACATCACTGTCTCTCAGAGAAACACTAAAGACTTGGCTTTGCAGAT
>NW_011428860.1:0-645 GCF_000754665.1 Bison bison bison
AATCCCGCCGTAACTCGAGAAAAACCACGTGGCTCCCCCGTCATCGCAAGATGAAGCGCTTTACCCGCTACAGCGTCTCAGGAGAAGTCCCACGTTAGGAATTGGAGGTCGAAAGGGCACTTGGCACCCTTGATTCGACCCACAAAGTTCCCCTGAATCCCGGTCTCCCTCGAGAGGAACACTGAGGTTTTCCGGCACCCCCTCCTCTGAGCCCTTTCTCCCCTCCTCATCTGCACAGGAGGGTCGACTCCCCTGCTTTGTCTGGAAGGGGTTCCCGACCTTCCGGTCGCACCTCAGGATGAGGCCGGTCTCACGAAGACATTCCAGACGTGGCCTCGAGGGTGGTTCCACATTCCGTAGGACCCCGATTTCCCGGTCCCCTCTTGAGAAGAACCCGATGCCCGGACACCTCTCCGAACTCCACCCTGTGAATGAAGTCAACACGAAGGGGCAGTTTTTCCGTGCATCCTTCGGAAAAAACCCCGGTTCCAAATACAGCTCGACAAGCGGCCTCTCTCCCCGGGGGACATCTCGAGAGGCAAGCGGAGTTCCATGCCTCAACCCAAGACGAGGCCTGACTCTCCTGTCCCCAGTCTGCAGGGACCCTGCGATCGGAGTCTGAAGTCAGGGTACCCTGCGTTCCTG
>NW_011428861.1:0-580 GCF_000754665.1 Bison bison bison
GTTCAAATTGGTTTTAGGAAAGGCAGAGGAACCAGAGATCAAATTGCCAACATCCACTGGATCCTCGAAAAAGCAAGAGAGTTCCAGAAAAAGATCTATTTCTGCTTTATTGACTATGCCAAAGCCTTTGACTGTATGGATCACAATCAACTGTGGAAAATTCTGAAAGAGATGGGAATATCAGACCACCTGATCTGCCTCTTGAGAAATTTGTATGCAGGTCAGGAAGCAACAGTTAGAACTGGACATGGAACAACAGACTAGGTTCCAAATAGGAACAGGAGTTCGTCAAGGCTGTATATTGTCACCCTGTTTATTAACTTATATGCAGAGTACATCATGAGAAACGCTGGACTAGAAGAAGCACAAGCTGGAATCAAGATTGCCGGGAGAAATATTAATAACCTCAGATATGCAGATGAGACCACCCTTATGGCAGAAAGTGAAGAGGAACTAAAAAGCCTCTTGATGAAAGTGAAAGAGGAGAGTGAAAACGTTGGCTTAAAGCTCAACATTCAGAAAACGAAGATCATGGCATCCGGTCCCATCACTTCATGGGAAATAGATGGGGAAACAGTGG
>NW_011428862.1:0-587 GCF_000754665.1 Bison bison bison
AGTGACTGACAGGCGCTGATCCTGGGATTGTGCACGCACTGATCACGTGGCTATCATGCACTGATCACGTGACTGGCCATGCACTGATGACGTGGCTGATCGGGCACTGATCACGTGTTTATCAGGCAGTCATCAGTGACTGACAGACGCTGATCATGGGACTGTGCACGCACTGATTACGTGGCTGATCAGGTACTGAACACCTGACTGCGCATGAAGTGATCACGTGGCTGGTCGTTCACTGATCACCTGTTTATCATACGGTGATCACCTGACTGAGAGGCGCTGATCACGTAACTGTGCCCTCAGTGATCACGTGGCTGTCCATGCACTGATATCGTGACTGAGCATGCACTGATCATGTGCCGGGAGCCGGGGAGGCATTCCACTCTGGACAAAGGTCATGAGGAAGGAGGCTCGGCATATGCAAATGTGGGATGGAGCCTCAGGATTTCCAACCGGATATTCTCGAGCCACTTTACCCCCCCCCAAAAAAACCAGAGTCTGCCTACTGTATTGCTTTGTGCTCTCACCTCAGATTTCACTGGGGGCTGTCCCCCACCACCATCTCTCTCTCTCTGTCAAAG
>NW_011428863.1:0-563 GCF_000754665.1 Bison bison bison
GAAATTATTTCCTGTGAGAATTATTTCTTCAGAAAAAAAGGAATGAAGAGAAACAGAAAATCAGTCATACTCTCAGCTTGGTTGTGGTATAAAAAGTCATTTAGCTGACCAAGAACACTAAGAAGATGAACTGTATGGATTCCAAAATTATCTTTAGATTTATAGATACATAAACAAACTGGGAGTAATGTTTGCTGTTGTGTACATGCAATAGAAAAGTGCTCTTTTGTGGGGAGCTGCCCGTGAGAACGGGGTCCTTTATCTAAAGGACACAGCTCTGGGAGCTGCCTCAGTCCTTGAGGGTTTGCTTGCAAACATAGCTCTCTGTCCCGCCACCCCCAGAGATTAGGCGGTTATTTACTGCAGACACCTGGAGTTCTGGACAAACTTCTTACGCACAGGGAAATGTTATCTGGTGTAAGAAATAATAACAGGGTGCCATTCCCATGCTCTCAAGATTTCTTGTGACTTTTTGTAAGATGTATAGGTCAACCAAGAAAAAATGTTAACTGTCTTGTTTTTCTCTTGCTCTCCTGTATAAATATAAGATGCTGAATAAAGTC
>NW_011428864.1:0-530 GCF_000754665.1 Bison bison bison
CTAAGCAAAGCCACTATTCACAGTTATATAAACTTACAGTTAAGTAAATTGTGTTAAAAGCAAATGTAATGAATACTCGTCTATTATTTCCTAATTACTTTACCACATTTTATTACCTTTTACAACACGTCACTATTATATATCTTTCGAGGTTATTAATGCCTACATATCTGTATCTGTGAGGTCCAACAGCTTTGTGGCCTGACTTTGGTCTCACTCTCTAACACAGATGAAAATACCCACTGACAGTGATACGGGATGTACACTTGCTCATCAGTGATGTGAACACCTCTCCTGAACGGAACAGTAAACAGGTATTGCTTCATTTTTTCTGGTTTTGTCACATCATGCCCGAATTGCCATGAAAGGTATAAAGAGTTAAACAACAACAGCAATGAAAGCATTCTGAGAGTCCATCAGCCCTGTTGAATTGACAGCAGAGAGTACTGCATATTTTACTATCATTTGTAAATGATGGGCATGACTTTCCAGATGAAAGTCCATTAATAGCTCAATAAATGAATAAAAAT
>NW_011428865.1:0-541 GCF_000754665.1 Bison bison bison
GGCACTGATGCTTTGTGGCAAAGCACCTGCTTGAGGATCCATCTGTTTACGCTTCCCTCGCCTTGACAGAGGCCTCATTTCTGTAGCCCTTGGCAGTTTGGAAAGAAGGAGACCCTTGCCCTTCACCAAGTACGCCCTTGTCCTAGTTTGAAAGGAAAGGCAATAGCTGAGCTGAGGCCGGTAAGGCACCAGTCAAGTCTCACATATTCCCGAAGCCTACTCCTTCATGGAAAATAACGCTAGAATCTAGGAATGTCTTTACAAGGCTGGCAAAATACAGTCAGGAACCTCGACCCTACCTCTGGAATTTCTGTCTTCTGAGCAGATCTGGACGTCTTCTTTTGGAGAAGCTAACCCGTTCCTTCCAAATAGAGGCTTTCAAACACAGGCCGGTTGGCTGCCTCTGCTTGCCCTAAGGAGGCTTGCTTGTTCCGCTTTCTGCGAACTCCACTTCCCGCCTGGGGGAAAGCGGTTCTTGGAGATCTTTCTTCCAGACCTATTTCAACGGAGCTGGGGCTGAGTCCGGAGACCCACACGCACC
>NW_011428866.1:0-686 GCF_000754665.1 Bison bison bison
ATCTCGATTGGAAGCAAAGAACCCCGCTCTGCTCTCGAGTCGCGACGGGTATCTCTTGGAGCTCACTGGGTGGACTAAAGGGAGTCAAGCCTCCTGAGGCGTTTGGAGAGAGGTCGAGAGATTGGTCTCTAGGCCATACAGGAGACGAAGGCCCTTGCCGGGGACCAGCCCCGGCTGATCCAGTGTATTCGAAGGATAGACGGCATAGGCGAGGATCAGGATACAATAGCTTCAATTAGATATTAATTAAAGATATAAAGAGTAATAGAATAAGGATAGCTCAGTAGGAAAATTCAGTGGAGAAAAGAGGCTGAGTAGCTTGGTTTACGCGGGAGACCAATAAAACTTCAAGACAAGAAGTTTGCACCACTTACGTAGGCCGCAGGCGTCCTTCCGTTCTCCCGAAGGAGAGGAGACACTGAGGCCTCCCCGGTCGGATCTTAGAAGCCCAGGCATAATTAGTAAGCATGGTGGGTTCCGCGCTCCAGATGGAGACTCAGCCAGAGTGGGAGAGAGAGCGACATGGGGAGACCAGTATTTCGAGAAACTGATCCCAATTCTTTATTTTCCAGAGTCTGTTTTTATACACTGAGATGTTATACAAAAGTCACGTGGGAACAGCAGTCCTGACTTTTATAAAGTCAGGTGCTTCACACAAATGTATACAGAGGTCTTAGGGGTGTTAC
>NW_011428868.1:0-519 GCF_000754665.1 Bison bison bison
CGAAGAAACTGAAGTTGAATGGTTCTATGATAACCTGCAAGACCTCTAGAACTAACACCAAAAAAAGATGTCCATTTCATCATGGGAGACTGGAATGCAAAATAGGAAGTGAAGAGATACCTGGAGTAACAGGCAAGTTTGGCCTTGGAGTTCAAAATGAAGCAGGGCAAAGGCTAATAGAGTTTTGCCAAGAGAAAGCACTGGTAAACACCCTCTTCCAACAACACAAGAGACAACTCTACACAGGGACATCACCAAATGGTCAATACTGAAATCAGATTGATTATATACATTTTTTTTCGCCCAAAGATGGAGAAGCTCTATAGAGTCAGCAAAAATAAGACCGGGAGCGGACTGTGGCTCAGATCACGAACTCCTTATTGAAAAATTCAGACTTAAATTGAAGAAAGTAGGGAAAACCACTAGACTATTCAGGTATGACCTAAATCAAATCCCTTAGAATTACACAGTGGAAGTGACAAATCGATTCAAGGGATTAGATCTGATAGACAGAGTACC
>NW_011428869.1:0-515 GCF_000754665.1 Bison bison bison
TTGATTGATTTGCGGATATTGAAGAATCCTTGCATCCCTGGGATAAAGCCCACTTGGTCATGGTGTATGATCTTTTTAATGTGTTGTTGGATTCTGATTGCTAGAATTTTGTTAAGGATTTTTGCATCTATGTTCATCAGTGATATTGGCCTGTAGTTTTCTTTTTTGTGGGATCTTTGTCAGGTTTTGGTATTAGGGTGATGGTGGCCTCATAGAATGAGTTTGGAAGTTTACCTTCCTCTGCAATTTTCTGGAAGAGTTTGAGCAGGATAGGTGTTAGCTCTTCTCTAAATTTTTGGTAGAATTCAGCTGTGAAGCCGTCTGGACCTGGGCTTTTGTTTGCTGGAAGATTTTTGATTACAGTTTCAATTTCCGTGCTTGTGATGGGTCTGTTAAGATTTTCTATTTCTTCCTGGTCGAGTTTTGGAAGTTGTACTTTTCTAAGATTTGTCCTATTTCTTCCACGTTGTCCATTTTATTGGCATATAATTGTTGATAGTAGTCTCTTATGATCC
>NW_011428870.1:0-743 GCF_000754665.1 Bison bison bison
TATAGTACTTTCCATAGAGAGCTTCCAAAATTATGCTCCTTATCCCTCAGGATAAGGCAGGGACTTCAGGACTCTCTGGCTATCTTACAGGAATGAAAAAGTTGAGCAAGGCAAAATCTGTAGCTACTTGAGGGGCTCCCTTCAACTAGGAGTGTTCTTGCTCCCCAACACTCCTAGGTAGACCCCTGTTGCTTTTAGGTCACTAAGGAACTCAGGCAGACCATGATTGTAGGACCCACACTGTTCCGTTCCCTAGCTGCTTCTTGAGTTTCATTTCCCTCTGTATCTTTTTCCATCATGATTCATTAAAAGGGAGACAGGATATGTTTAGTGTCACTTTCTGAAACACCATTGTAGTCATCTTATTTTTTTAAGTTTTCAATCTCCTCTAGTTTTTGATCAAATTTCCTTAGATGTAAATTACTTTTGGGGTACATTCTCTGAATTAAATTTTCTTTTTAACCTGAAGTATAGCTTGGAGGAATTCCCTTTTTAAAGACCTGAAAATTGAATAAATACCAAGGTAGTTTGAAAGTCATTTGGCAAGTCAGCATTCTCTGTAAGTTAAGCTTCATACCAAGACATAGAAACATTGAGATGATTACTTCAAACACGACAGCATTTTTGGCTTTTAAAATATCAAGTTCCAGAGTTAAAATGAAAACCATTTAAGTCTTTAAGACTGGCCTCCTGTTCCTGGTAATAGATCACAATACCATAGTGAAGTAGAAATTGAGATCTGG
>NW_011428871.1:0-615 GCF_000754665.1 Bison bison bison
TATGCAAGTAACTCCTTGTTTTGATGACTGTAGCTTTGCAGTAAGTTTTGAAACCAGAAAATCTGAGCCCTCCAGCATTGTTCTTTTCCAAGATTGTTTTGGCTATTCAGGGTCGCTTGAGATTCCATATGAATTTTAGGGTGGGTGTTGCTGTTTCTGCAAAAAAAGTCTCTGAAATTTTGATAAGCGTTATACTGAATCTGTAGCTTGCTTAAAGGTAGTATTGACATCTTAATACTGAGTCATCTAATCCATGAGCATGGGATGTGCTTCTTTATTTATGTTTTCATTGATTTTTTCAAAACAATGTTTCATAGTTTTCATTGTCATAAGTCTTTCACCTCCTTGGTTAAGTTCATTCCTAAGTATTTTATTATTTTTTATTGCTCTTAGAATGGAATCATCTCTATGATTTCTTTTTTCTATATTTTGTGTTGTTAGTGTTCAGACATGTGGGTGATTTGTGAATGTTAACTTTGCATGCTGGTACTTTGCTTTGTGAGTTCGATCCCTGGGTCAGGAAGAGCCTCTGGAGGAGGGTAGTGCAACCCATTCCGGTATTCTTGCCTGGGGAATCCCATGAACAGAGGAACCTACAGGACTCCAGTCGATGGG
>NW_011428872.1:0-601 GCF_000754665.1 Bison bison bison
GTATTGACCCAGATCCTGAAGGATACCTCAAAGGCTTAGTCACAGCTTTACAAACCAGAGTTCAGTTATCGCTGTGGAACTAGTGAAAGCCACATAATGTCGCCTTTTATTGTGTAACTGGTCAAAAACCTAAAGTTTCATAAATGCCTGGGTAAGATTTCTCATCAGTAGACTTCATCAAGAACTATACCTTTCTAAGTTAAACTTTACCAACCTCACAGGTGAGAGACTTCTTGTCTCTCTCATTTGCTGATTCTTTCTTTTGGTTCCATTCTATTGTTGAGTCCTTCTAATGAATTTCTAATTTTGGTTACTGAATTTTCAAATCCAGAATTTCCATTTGGTCCTTTTCTTATAAATTGTTATTTCATTATTGATATTCTCTATTTGATATAATACTGCCATCCTTTACTTCCTTAAGTATGGTTTCCTTTAGTTTTGTGAACACATTTACAATGGCTATTTTGAAATCTTTTCTCTTTTATAGATATAGGACATCTAGACACTTTCATAGGTATTTTCTGTCACCTAGCGTTCTTTTTTTTTCCCCCCTAGTGTACAGGCCATTCTTTCCTCTATCTATGTATGTCTCATACATTTT
>NW_011428873.1:0-533 GCF_000754665.1 Bison bison bison
GAGTATTACTTTGCTAGTATGTGAGATGAGTGCAATTGTGCGGTAGTTTGAGCGTTCTTTGGCATTGCCTTTCTTTGGGATTGGAATGAAAACTGACCTTTTTTCAGTCCTGTGGCCACTGCTGAGGTTTCCAAATTTGCTGGCATATTGAGTGTGACACTCTCACAGCATCGTCTTTTAGGTTCTGAAATAGCTCAACTGGAATCCCATCACCTCCACTAGCTTTATTGGTAGTGATGCTTCCCAAGGCCCACTTGACTTCGCATTCAAGGATGTCTGGCTCCAGGTGAATGATCACGCCATTGTGGCTATCTGGGTCATGAAGAAATCTCTTTTGAATAGTTCTTATGTGCATTTTCACCAACTGTTCTTAATATCTTCTGCTTCTGTTAGGTCCATATCATTTCTGTCCTTTCTTGAGCCCATCTTTGCATGAAATGTTCCCTTGGTATCTCTCATTTTCTTGAAGAGATCTCTAGTCTTTCCCATTCTTTTGTTTCCCTCTGTTTCTTTGCATTGATCACTGAGGAAGG
>NW_011428874.1:0-536 GCF_000754665.1 Bison bison bison
AACTCCTACAGCTCAACTCCAGAAAAATAAATGACCCAATCAAAAAATGGGCCAAAGAACTAAATAGACATTTCTCCAAAGAAGACATACAGAGGGCTAACAAACACATGAAAAGATGATCAACATCACTCATTATCAGAGAAACGCAAATCAAAACCACTATGAGGTACCATTTCACACCAGTCAGAATGGCTGTGATCCAAAAGTCTACAAATAATAAATGCTGGAGAGGGGTGTGGGAGAAAAGGGGAACCCCTCTTACACTGTTGGTGGGAATGCAAACTAGTACAGCCACTATGGAGAACAGTGTGGGAGATTCCTTAAAAAACTGGAAATAGAACTGCCGTTATGATCCAGCAATCCCACTGCTGGGCATACACACTGAGGAAACCAGAAAGGAAAGAGACACGTGTACCCCAATGTTCATCGCAGCACTGTTTTATAATAGCCAGGACATGGAAGCAACCTAGATGTCCATCAGCAGATGAATGGATAAGAAAGCTGTGGTACATATAACACAATGGAGTATTACTCAG
>NW_011428875.1:0-570 GCF_000754665.1 Bison bison bison
CGTAAGATGAAATGTTTCTGAATGGCCATAAAGTGCCATAATTGGCACAAAGGAGGAATATTATTAAGAGGAATAAAATAGGGTATTGCTCTCGAAAAGCTGATGGTTGAACAGGGGCGAGAAGTGTGCCACAGGAACCTGACGCGCAGGGCCAGTGTGTACACGGTGTGGTGGTGCCCCCGTGGCGCAGATGGCTGGGAGCAGCCTCTGGCGGGGGAGGTGGCACGGGCGGCAGTGAGCTAGGGGAGTAAGGAAGGCCCAAGGTAAGAGGCGCTCCAATGCCAGGACACATATGGCAAAAAGCGAGAGGCCAAGAGATACACACATCTGGGGCACCACAGCCTTCTTCAACTTCAAGCGTCTAGGACCGAGGAGTCCCCGAGGGACTTGGCCAGCGAGGGTGGGCTGGAGCACACTCAGAGGCTTCTGAGAGGGAGAGCTGTAAAACGAGGGCTGAGCTTAGGGAAGTGAATCCCACTCACTGTTCTAAACGCAGTGTGGGCTTCCCTCCCAGACTCTGATGAATCTCAGATGCACAGGTGCATCCCTGGACTGCCTAAGGGCTTTTGC
>NW_011428876.1:0-587 GCF_000754665.1 Bison bison bison
AGTCCACGTACTGCAGCTAGAGAGTAGCCTCCACTCGCTGCAACTAGAGAAAGCCCTCGTGCACCAATGAAGACTCAGTGCAGCCAAGAAAAAATAAAGAATAACAAAAAAAAGAGAAAAATACAGGATTCACACATTTCCTGAACCTTTCGCTTGTGTCTAACAAAAGTCCTATCAAGCATCTAATTCCCCTCCTCAGTCTCGGGCACCAGCAATTTTCTGGCACACACTGGTCTCACTCTTCTCAACTCCTCCTCCACTTGCAGCCCATGCTCCACCTGGACTTTCTAGGATTCGCTATTGCCCGCCAGATGATTCTGTTCATTTCCCTTTCCAGGTAGATTACACTTACTTTCCCTTATGTGATCCACAGGTTCCAGGGGAAGCTCTCAACAAAACACCTGCTGACTGAACAACAACAAGAGATTCAGATGTTATAGAATTTTAGGGCTAAAAGGAATCTTAGGATCTTTTGGTTTTAGAGACGATAAGCAGAGGCTCAAAGGGTTATCTTTATAGATTATAAAGAAAAATCATTGGTTCCAGACTGTATGTTCAGCTGAATAATATGCTTGGTTCCTCACTAA
>NW_011428877.1:0-619 GCF_000754665.1 Bison bison bison
TCCAATTCATAAAGTTCCTTGTCATTCTTCCCTTTAACTTCCAGCTGAGTCTCCATCTGGAGTGCGGAACCCACCACGCTTACTGTTTATGCCTGGGCTGCTAAGACCCACTCGAGAAGGTGTCTAGGGTGAGGCACCTTTGGCTATTCGAGAGGGCGCCTGCGGCCTACGTAAGTGGTGCACACTTCTTGTCTTGAAGTTTGATTGGTCTTCCGCGTAAACCAAGCTACTCAGTCTCTTTTCTCCACCCAATTTTCCTACTGAGCTCTCCTCATACTATTATTCTTGACATCTCTGATTAGCATATAAATAGTCGCCTAGGCCATCTCTCCTTCGAATACCCTGGATCAGTTGGGCTGCTCCCCGTCAGGTGGCGACCGAACAGGGACCTCAGGAGGCAATTCTCAAAGAGCTGAGCAGACACGAACCACGCAATCAGCAGGCAATAAGCATGGAGCTCAGCAGTGACGAATCATGCTGCTCAACTGGCAATAATCAAGCACGTGACCAGGCAGGAATCACGCAGCTCAGCTGGCAATTGTCAAGCAGATGAGCCGACAGGAATCATGCAGCTCAGATGGCAATTGTCATGCAGATGAGCCGGCAGGAACCACGCAGC
>NW_011428878.1:0-532 GCF_000754665.1 Bison bison bison
GGTGGGGGACAGCCCCCAGTGAAATCAGAGGTGAGAGCACAAAGCAATACAGTAGGCAGACTCCGGTTTTTTTGGGGGGGAGATGCTCTAGAATATCCGGGTGGACTCCTGAGGCTCGATCCCGCATTTGCGTATGCCGAGCCTCCTTCCTCATGACCTTTGTCGAGAGTGGAATGCCTCCCCGGCTCCCGGCACATGATCAGTGCATGCTCAGTCACGATATCAGTGGCTGCTCAGCCACGTGATCACTGACGGCACAGTCACGTGATCAGCGCCTCTCAGTCACGTGATCACCGTATGATAAACACGTGATCAGTGAACGACCAGCCACGTGATCACTGCATGCACGGTCAGGTGGTCAATTCCTGATCAGCCACCTGATCAGTGCGTGCACAGTCCCCTGATCAGCGCCTGTCAGTCACTGATCACTGCCTGATAAACACGTGATCAGTGCCCGAACAGCCACGTCATCAGTGCATGCGCAGTCACGTGATCAGTGCATGATAGCCACGTGATCAGTGCGTGCACAGTC
>NW_011428879.1:0-706 GCF_000754665.1 Bison bison bison
CTCAAACTCATGTCCATTGAGTCAGTGATGCCATCCAATCATCTTATCCTCTGTTGCCCCCTTCTCATCCTGCCCTCAACCTTTCCCAGCATCAGGGTGTTTTCCAATGAATCAGCTATTTGCATCAGGAGACCAAAGTATTGGAGTTTCAGTATCAGTCCTTCCAATGAATATTCAGGGCTAATTTCCTTTAGGATTGACTGGTTTGATTTTGCTATCCAAGAGTCTTCTCCAACACCACAATTCAAAGCATCAATTTTTCAGTGCCCAGGCTTCTTTGTGGTCCTACACTCACATCTGTGGATGACTATTGAAAAAACCATAGCTTTGACTAGACGGATCTTTCTTGGCAAAGTGATGCCTCTGCTTTTTAATACGCTATCTAGGCTTATCATAGCTTCCCTTCCAATGAGCAAACGTCTTTTAATTTCATGGCTACAGTCACCATTCGCAGTGATTTTGAAGCCCAAGGGGAAAAAAAACAAACCTGTCACTGCTTCTGCTTTTTCCCCTTGCATTTTCCATGAAATGATGGGTTTGGATGCCATGATCTTAGTTTTTTGAATGTTGAGTTTCAAGGAAGCTTTTTCACTTTCTTCTTTCACTGTCATTAAGAGGCTTTCCCTCTCCCTTTTCACTTTCTGCCATTAGAGTGGTTTCATCTGCATAGCATGGCTCATAGCTTCATTGAGCTACACAAGCCCCT
>NW_011428880.1:0-518 GCF_000754665.1 Bison bison bison
CTCTGGACTTCCTATTTTGTTCTGTTGATCTGTATTTCTGTCTTTGGCCCAGTATCTTACTATTTTGATGACTGTAGATGTGTAGTATAGTCTGAAGTCAGGAAGTCTGATTCCTCCGTTTCCATTATTTCTCAAGAGTTATTAACTCATTGGAGGTCTTTTGTGTTTCCACACAAATTGTGAAATTATTTGTTCTAATTCATTGAAAAACACCATTGGTGTTTTTATAGGGATTCCATAGTTGAATCCAAGAATATCAATGGTGAATGAATGTACCAATAGATTGCATTGAGTTGTATACTGATGGTCACTATATTGATTCTTCTAATACAAGAGCATGGTATACTTCTTCATCTACTTGTTCTATCTTTGATTTCTTTCAACATGGTTTTAGAGTTTTATGTACCAGGTCCTTGCTTTCTTTGGAGGAATATATTCCTAAATATTTGAGTCTCTTCATTGGATCGTGAATGAGATACTTTTCCTTAAGTTCTCTTTCTCCTTTTTCATTGCTGGTG
>NW_011428881.1:0-503 GCF_000754665.1 Bison bison bison
ACAGCAGGGCCAGTGAACGAGCTAGCCAGTGGTCAGCAGTGTAAGTGCAGCTGGACTCAGACAACAGAGGTATATAAAGCCAGAGCCAGGGAAGAACCCCCCTTGATGGTGCTAAGTGAACTGACACCTCACTCACAGCATCAGCCATAGGTCTCTCCATGGAGACGCAGCGGGACCTCCACGCCAGCCTGAGATAGAAGCTGAGTCTGCTGACACCAACCACAGATGCAGGAAGATGAAAAGGTTGTGTCGTCTGTGTTCCTGCATCTACGTCTGTGGTGTCTTCAGACTCACCTTCTACAGCAAACTGGGGTGGGGGTCCCCCTGAATTTCCATGGAGAGAAATATGAATAATGCTGTGAGTGTGGTGTCAGCTCTTTGAGCACCACCGAGGGGCATTCCTCCCTTCACTAATTGACAGGCTCTAGTAGATGCAGTAGCTTCTGTGTTTTGGGTGGTTTTACGGCAGATAGAGGACACATACTAAAGGGAAGCTTGTACTT
>NW_011428882.1:0-654 GCF_000754665.1 Bison bison bison
ACTGATTCGATGGACATGAGTTTGAGCAAGCCCCTGGAGTTGGTGATGGACACGGAAGCCCAGCGTCCTGCAGGCCACGGGGTCCCAAAGAGTCAAACACGACTGAGCCACTGAACTGAACTGAACATACAATCGTTTCTCCAGGTGTTTTGGTTACCCGAGTTTCTATCCTGTGCTAAACTAAGTGACGACAGTGTACTGAAGAGCTGGGTCATTTCCAAATAAATTAAAGTTCTGAAACATTCACGCCTTGAAAGGACCTCCCTTTTACACAGAAACAAAAGAGATTTTTGACTATCCAATTATAGTGTCTGGCACCATCCTGACATGTGAAACGTAAGAAAGCAATTTTTTTTGTTTTGTTTGGTTCTGATCTTGGGTGTGTGTGTGTGTGTGTGTGTGTGCGTGCGTGCGTGCGAGGCGGGGGGAGGGGAGGGGCGCTACTATCACTGATAGGTATGTTCACCAATCTGTCGAATGCCAATATAAAAGTCAGTTCTTGGTTGCTGAAGGGAAATGTATGACTTGGTATTAAAAGAAGGTATGTGGCATGAAATCGCATTTTCGAAGGAAAACGACGTCGTTCTTTCTTCCAGGTGGCAGTTTCAGGATGGGAGAAGCAAAGGAATGGGTACAGAATGGGATCAGGAGGTT
>NW_011428883.1:0-625 GCF_000754665.1 Bison bison bison
ACACGTGGTCAGTGCATGATGAGCCATGTGATCAGTGCCTGATCAGCCACGTCATCAGTGCATGGGCAGTCACGTCATCAGTGCATGATAGCCACGTGATCAGTGCATGCTCAGTCACGTGATCTGTACTTGTTCAGCCACGTGATCAGTGCCTGCAGAGTCACGTGATCAGGGCCTGCTGAGCTGCGTGATTCCTGCCGGCTCATCTGCATGACAATTGCCATCTGAGCTGCGTGATTCCTGTCGGCTCATCCCTGCTTGACAATTGCCAGCTGAGCTGCGTGATTCCTGCCTGGTCACGTGCTTGATTATTGCCATTTGAGCAGCATGATTCGTCACTGCTGAGCTCCATGCTTATTGCCTGCTGATTGCGTGGTTCGTGTCTGCTCAGCTCTTTGAGTATTGCCTCCTGAGGTCCCTGTTCGGTAGACACCTGCCGGGGACCAGCCCCAACTGATCCAGTGTATTCGAAGGAGAGATGGCCTAGGCGACTATTTATATGCTAATCAGAGATGTCAAGAATAATAGTATGAGGAGAGCTCAGTAGGAAAATTCGGTGGAGAAAAGATACTGAGGAGCTTGGTTTACGCGGAAGACCAATCAAACTTCAAGACAAAAAGTTTGC
>NW_011428884.1:0-643 GCF_000754665.1 Bison bison bison
TCTTCATCAGTCTTCACTTGCATGGTGGTCCTTTTTCAGAGCTACAGTTGAACTGTTCAGTGGTCTATCCTGCTGCTGCTAAGTCACTTCAGTCGTGTCTGACTCTGTGCGACCCCATAGATGGCAGCCCACCAGGCTCCCCTGTCCCTGGGATTCTCCAGGCAAGAAGAACACTGGAGTGGGTTGCCATTTCCTTCTCCAATGCATGAAAGTGAAAAGTGAAAGTGAAGTCGCTCAGTTGTATCCGACTCTTAGCGGCCCCATGGACTGCAGCCTACCAGGCTCCCCCACCCATGGGATTTTCCAGGCAGGAGTAGTGGAGTGGGGTGCCATTGCCGATTCAAAACAAGAAGTTATACTGGGTTTGGTTTGTTATTTTTGTTTTTAATTTGAAGTTTCTGCATGTGTGCAGCAGTCATTTCCATGAGAGCTGAAAATAACCAGAAATTGCACCATCTTCACCTAACAGTTGTTGAGGGATAGAAAGAAATACTTTATTTTCTTGAGTTAAAAGTTGACTCCCAACCATGTACAATGTTTCCAGGTAATCTCTGTACATTAGTCTGTTTTTCTATGAAACAAACTACCTCAGAATCTCAGTGGTTTAAAGTAACATTTAATTCCCTTACTCCTTGATTCACTG
>NW_011428885.1:0-589 GCF_000754665.1 Bison bison bison
AGCAATGCGTTTTTTCCTTAGGAAATGTTGGTCTTCAGCGATGTTCAAAGCCTGTGTATTTCGGCTAGACTCTGGCTTCAGGTCGGTTCCCCCAAAAGGCTCAGAAGCGACCTGAACCAAACAGTAAGTTTTCCTCCTACCTTGTTCTCCTCATCTATGTTAAGAGTATACTTTAAGAGTATCCTGGCACATACATGTACTGCCTCACCCCTAACCTCAGTCATGTGTTCCAAGAACTTCTGTCCGTTGATTTATTTGTTTTGGGTAACATTGAATTCGTTTTGACTATGCTGGGTCTTTGCTGCTCGCTGGAAGTTGCTAGGACCTCTGGACTGCAGTCTCCCATCTCTTGCTGACCTCTTGTTGACCTCTGCAGAATCCTGGTTGGTGGGAGCTTGTTAGTTCCTTGTTCCTTACCCGGACCTCCTGTGGTAGTGTTTTCTCTCCTCTGTGGCCTGGTAGGCTGGGTGTCATTGGCATCCCAAAGGTGGCTAGAAGTCATGATTTAGGCAGGCTTGTGAATAGATATGGGAGAACGCAATGGCACCCCACTCTTTTTCAGTACTCTTGCCTGGAAAATCCCATGGAC
>NW_011428886.1:0-531 GCF_000754665.1 Bison bison bison
AACATACCTATTCTCGTGGACTTAACAGTGACAACTTATCTTTATCTGATTATTTAACATCAGAAACCCCAAATTCACAGTTTAATTCTGTAAAATATATTCACTACACAACTGACAATTTATTAAAATTAGTCTCCATTTCACATCCCTCCCTACTTAACACAAAGATCTCCTAATGCATTGAGGCAAGTGAGGTAGCATTCACTGGTTAGTACATGTAAACAACTATTTTCACTATGAAATACAAGAGCAAATCTATTTCAGAACAGAACTGCACTTCCTGCAAATGATGCAGGATTTCATGATGTCAAAACAGTTCAGATACTTAGAAAAGCGCTCGTATGGAAGAGTTACTCTACTGACCAAATGAAGATAAATTTACAAGGCTGATGACAGAATGGTGACTTCAAAGACTTTACAGAAATTACTTGAATATCAAAAAATTAGGAGACTTACGAAAAAAAAATGATGAATCCTCACGTATGTTTTGCAAATTTTATGTTTTGTCCTCTTTATAACTGTGCCATAACA
>NW_011428887.1:0-726 GCF_000754665.1 Bison bison bison
AAGCCTATGTTCCAAATGTCAAAAAATAATTGTTGGGGAAAAGAGAACTAAAATCGTGCAGTTATACAATCAGACTATTAATGGAATAAGATTGCAAGAATATTCCAATAATGATGGAATATTATTCAGCACTAAAAAGAAAATGAGCTACCAAGCCATGAAAAGACATAGAGAAATCTTAAATATGTATTACTAAGTAAAAGAAAGCCAATTTGCAAAGGCTAGACACTGTCTAATCCCAACATTGTGACATTGTGGGAAATGGTACCACTATGACAACAATAAAAGAATGAGTCGTTGCCAAGGCTTATGGGGAGGGATGAATCAGCAGAGCACAGAGGATTTTTAGGGCAGTGAAACTATCTGTCGGATAGAATAATGGTAATGCTAAATGCTCATGCTCAGTCACGTCCAACTCTATGTGCCTCCAGGGATTGTAGCCTGCCGGGATCTTCTGTCCATGGGATTCTGCAGGCAAGAATACTGGAGTGGGTTTCCATTTCCTCCTCCAGGGGATCTTCTCCACCCAGGGATTGAACCCACGTCTCCTGTATTGGGGGATGGATTCTTAACACCGAGCCACCTGGCAAGCCGTAGAATAATGGCAGACACACACTATTATGTATCTGTTTAAAGTGAAAGGGCTGCTTGAGGAGTTCTGTTTGAAAAAATGGTATATCCCCCTTTGGTGTGTCCCTCAGTCTGTGGATCCTTTGTATTTGTCCG
>NW_011428888.1:0-518 GCF_000754665.1 Bison bison bison
GCATAAGTGATCTGTCCACAAGGTTTGGATACAGATACATTTTGCTTGACTGGTAGAATATTTTAATTATCTTAAAAAAAAAAAAAAGTTAAGAACATTAGGCAGGGCGAGTACTCCACACTCCACAGTTAGGTCAGATTTCAGACGTTTATGCTTCTTGCCAGTCCCCAGAATTCCATTTGAAAGGCACGGGAAACAGATTGGACTGACTGTTGGGCATTCTGTTTCTGTAGATCTGTGGAAACATGTAACACCATATTTAAAGTCTTTGAGATTGCTAATAGAGTGGTAAGAGTGGAATCCTGGAGCCACAGTGGAACCTACTCAAGGGGGACATGAGAACTGAACTCATCTTCTTAGCCTTGTCGTAGGCTGGCCTTTTTATTTCTCTGGTTGGTAAATGCTCTGAAATTATTTAATAAGATTATATAACTTATAGGAAATGCTCTTAAAAAGTTTTACTATCTTTCAATCTTATCCAGATACTCTCAGAATTGATTTATTTTTTCTTTTTATAC
>NW_011428889.1:0-553 GCF_000754665.1 Bison bison bison
TTATGCCTGGGCTGCTAAGACCCACTCGAGAAGGTGTCTAGGGTGAGGCAACTTTCGCTATTCGAGAGGGCGCCTGCGGCCTACGTAAGTGGTGCAAACTTCTTGTCTTGAAGTTTGATTGGTCTTCCGCGTAAACCAAGCTATTCAGTCTCTTTTCTCCACCGAATTTTCCTACTGAGCTCTCCTCATACTATTATTCTTGACATCTCTGATTAGCATTAAATAGTCGCCTAGGCCATCTCTCCTTCGAATACCCTGGATCAGTTGGGGCTGGTCCCCGGCAGGTGGCGACCGAAAAGGGACCTCAGGAGGCAATACTCAAAGAGCTGAACAGACACGAATCACGCAATCAGCAGGCAATAAGCATGGAGCTCAGCAGGGACGAATCATGCTGCTCAACTGGCAATAATCAAGCACGTGACCAGGCAGGGATCACGCAGCTCAGCTGGCAAGTGTCAAGCAGATGAGCCGACAGGAATCACGCAGCTCAGATGGCAATTGTCATGCAGATGAGCCGGCAGGAATCACGCAGCTCAGCAGGCCCTGATCACGT
>NW_011428890.1:0-563 GCF_000754665.1 Bison bison bison
AGCATTGGATGCCATGATCTAAGTATTTTGAATGTTGAGCTTTAAGCCAACTTATTCAATCTCCCATTTTACTTTCATCAAGAGGCTCTTTAGTTCTTCTTAACTTTCTGCCATAAGGGTGGTGTCCTCTGCATATTTGAAGTTATTGATATTTCTCCATCAATCTTGATTCCACCTTGTGATTCCTCCGGCACAATGTTTCTCATTATATATTCTATGTAGAAGTTAAATAAGCAGGGTGACAATTATACAGCCTTGAGGTACGCCTTTTCCTATTTGGAACCAGTCTGTAGTTCTATTTCCAGTTCTAACTGTTGCTTCCTGACCTGCATACAGGTTTCTTAAGAGGCAGGTCAGGTGGTCTGATATTCCCATCTGTTTCAGAATTTTCCAACATTTATTTTAATCTACACAGTCAAAGTCTCAATAAAACATAAACAGATTTCTTCTGGAACTGTCCTGGTTTTCAGTGATCTGGTGGTTGTTGGCAATTTGATCTTGGTTCTCTGCCTTTTGAAACCAACTTGTATATCTGGAAGTTCACGATTAATGTATCGCTGAAG
>NW_011428891.1:0-592 GCF_000754665.1 Bison bison bison
AAGCCAACTTTTTTCGCTCTCCTCTTTCACTTTCATCAAGAGGCTTTTTGAGTTCCTCTTCACTTTCTGCCATAAGGGTGGTGTCATCTGCATATCTGAGGTTATTGATATTTCATCCAGCAATCTTGATTCCAGTCTGTGCTTCTTCCAGCCCAGCGTTTCTCATGATGTACTCTGCATATAAGTTAAATAAGCAGGATGACAATATACAGCCTTGAGGTACGCCTTTTCTTATTTAGAACAAGTCTGTTTTTCCATGTCCAGTTCTAACTGTTGCTTCCTGACCTGCATATAGGTTTCTCAAGAGGCCAGTCAGGTGGTCTGATATTCCCATCTCTTTCAGAGTTTTCCACAGTTTATTGTGATCCACACAGTCAAGGGCTTTGTCATAGTCAATAAAGCAGAAATAGATGTTTTTTTCTGGTACTCTCTTGCTTTTTTGATGATCCAGCAGATGTTGGCAATTTGATCTCTGGTTCCCCTGCCTTTTCTAAACCCAGCTTGAACATCTGGAAGTTCATGATTCATGTATTGCTGAAGCCTGGCTTGGAGAATTTTGATTCTTTACTATAGTAACATGTGAGATGAGTGC
>NW_011428892.1:0-688 GCF_000754665.1 Bison bison bison
CATTTCTGATCACAATGCAGTAAGATTAGATGTTGTAGCTGAGTCAGCAAAGAATCTGCCTGCAATGCAGGAGACCCAGGTTCGATTCCTGAGTTGGGAAGATTCTCTGGAGAAGGAAATGGCAACCAACTCCAGTATTCTGGCCTGGAGAGTTCCACGGACAGAGGAGTTTGGCAGGCTACAGTCCATGGGGCCACAAGAGTCGGAAACGACTGAGCGACTAAACAACCTACAACAGCAGGAAAATAAAACTATTAAAAATACAAACATATGGAGGCTGAACAACACACTTCTGAATAACCAACATATAACAGAAGAAATCAGAAAAGAATTGAAAATATGCATAGATACAAACAAAAATGAAAACACGATATGAATGAAAATGAAATGAAAACCAATGGGATTCAGAAAGCAGCGCTAAGGGAAGATTCATAAAAATACAAGCTTATCTGAAGAAACAAGAGAAAACCTCAAATAAATGACCTAATGTCCCAGCTAAAACAATGAGAAAAAGAAGAAATGAAGAACCCCGGGGTTAGCAGAAGGAAAGAAATCATAAAAATTAGGGAAGAAATAAGTGAAAAAGAAAGGAAACTGTTACAAAAATCAGCGAAAGGAAAAGACAGTTCTTTAAGATTAAAAAAAAAAAAAGACAAGCCATAAGCCAGATTCATCAAGAAAGAAAGGG
>NW_011428893.1:0-700 GCF_000754665.1 Bison bison bison
CATAGCCTTGACTACAGGGACCTTTGTTGGCAAAGTAATGTCTCTGCTTTTCAATATGCTATCTAGGTAGGTCATAACTTTCCTTCCAAGGAGTAAGCGTCTTTTAATTTCATGGCTGCAGTAACCATCTGCAGTGATTTTGGAGCCCCCAAAAATAAAGTCTGACATTGTTTCCACTGTTTCCCCATCTATTTCCCATGAAGCAATGGGACCAGATGCCATGGTCTTCATTTTCTGAATGTTGAGCTTTAAGCCAACTTTTTCACTCTCCTCTTTCACCTTCTTCAAGAGGCTTTTTAGTCCTCTTCACTTTCTGCCATAAGGGTGGTGTCATCTGCATATCTGAGGTTATTGATATTAGACAATAGTAAATCAGATCATCTTGGAAGAAAAGCTATGATGAACCTAGACAGCATATTCAAAAGCAAAGATATCACTTTGCCAACAAAGTTCCGTATACTCAAACTATGGTTTTTGCCAGTAGTCATGTATGGATGTGAGAGTTGGACCATAAAGAAGACTGAGCATCGAAGAATTGATACTTTCAAACTGTGGTGCTGGAGGATACTTTTGAGAGTCCATTGGATAGCCAGGAGATCAAACCAGTCAATCCTAAAGGAAATCAACCCTGCATATTCATTGGATAGACTGATGCTGAAGCTGAAGCTCCAATACTTTGGCCACCTGATATAAAAAACTG
>NW_011428894.1:0-750 GCF_000754665.1 Bison bison bison
ATAGGCTCCAGTTCCATCCACCTCATTAGAACTGATTCAAACGAATTCTTTTTAATGGCTGAGTAATACTCCATTGTGTATTTGTACCACAGCTTTCTTACCCATTCATCTGCTGATGGTCATCTAGGTTGCTTCCATGTCCTGGCTATTAGAAACAGTGCTGTGATGAACATTGGGGTACACGTGGCTCTTTCAATTCTGGTTTCCTCAGTGTGTATGCACAGCAGTGGGATTGCTGGGTTATATGGCAGCATTACTCCTTATAGCATCGGACTTCATTCCATCACCAGTCATATCTACAACTGGGTGCTGTTTTTTTCTCTGGTTCCATGCCTTCATGGAACAAGAATTTTCTTTCTGTAGTTTCTTCTCAACTGGTCTCCTGTAGCATATCAGGCACCTGCCACCCTTGGGAGTTCTTCTTTCTGTATGGTATATTTGCCATAGCATCCTGCTAACGGCTTTCTCAAAGCAGGGATACTGAAGAGGTTTTCCATTTCCTTCTCCAAGGACCTCGTTTTGTCAGAACCCTTCACCATGACCCGTCCATCTTGGGTGGCCCTACACCCACGACTCATAGTTTCATTGAGTTAGACAAGGCTATGGACCATGTGATCAGTTTGGATAGTTTTCTGTGATTATGATTTTCATTCTCTTTACCCTCTGATGAATAAGAATAAGAGGCTTGTGGAAACTTCCTTATGGGAAAGACTAACTGAGGGGGAATCTTATTCTTGTTCTGATGGACAG
>NW_011428895.1:0-516 GCF_000754665.1 Bison bison bison
TATTTCTTCCTGGTTCCAGTTTTGGAAAGTTGTACTTTTCTAAGAATTTGTCCATTTCTTCCACGTTGTCCATTTTATTGACATATAATTGTTGATAGTAGTCTCTTATGATCCTTTGTATTTCTGTGTTGTCTGTTGTGATCTCTCCTTTTTCGTTTCTAATTTTGTTGATTTGATTTTTCTCCCTTTGTTTCTTGATGAGTCTGGCTAATGGTTTGTCAATTTTATTTATCCTTTCAAAGAACCAGCTTTTGGTTTTGTTGATTTTTGCTATGGTCTCTTTTGTTTCTTTTGCATTTATTTCTGCTCTAATTTTTAAGATTTCTTTCCTTCTACTAACCCTGGGGTTCTTCATTTCTTCCTTTTCTAGGTGTAGAGTTAGGTTATTTATTTGACTTTTTTCTTATTTCTTGAGGTGTGCCTGTATTGCTATGAACTTTCCCCTTAGGACTGCTTTTACCATGTCCCACAGGTTTTGGGTTGTTGTGTTTTCATTTTCATTCGTTTCTATGCAAA
>NW_011428896.1:0-661 GCF_000754665.1 Bison bison bison
GACGACATTCCAGACGTGGCCTCGTGGGTGCTTCCACATTGCGAAGCACCCCGATTTCCCGGTCCCCTCTTGGTAAGAACCCAATGCCCGACACCTCTCTGAACTCCACCCTGTGAATGAAGTCAACACGAAGGGGCAGTGACCTGCCCGTGCATCGTCCGGAAAAGACCCCCAGGTTCCAAATACCGCTCGACAAGTGGCCTCTCTCCCCGGGGACACCTCGAGAGGCAAGCGGAGTTCCATGCCTCAACCCAAGACGAGGCCTGACTCTCCTGTCCCCAGTCTGCAGGGACCCTGCGATCGGAGTCTGAAATCAGAGGAACCCTGAGGTTCCTGCCTCAACTGGAGATGAGGCCCTCTTCCAATGCACCAAACCCCGTGGAGTCCCGAGATGCCCCCCCCCCACCTCCAGTTTCCCTGACTTCTCAGAGCCACCATGAGAAGCCCCCTGAGGTCACCTGCACAAGTCGAGGGAAGCCAGGGTTTCCTGCCTCAACCCGAGAAAGACCTCGAGAGACCTCTTCAACACGCTCGAGGCCAGGTCCCTACCATGACTCGAGAGCAACTGACGCGCTCCCCCTCGCCACTCGCATGGACCCGACTTCCCTGCGCCCCACCGAGAGGCTCACTGACCTCGCCGTCGTACCTCGTGAGAAACCGC
>NW_011428897.1:0-581 GCF_000754665.1 Bison bison bison
TTGGGACAGGAGAGTCAGGCCTCGTCTTAGGTTGAGGCATGGAACTCCGCTTGCCTCTCGAGGTGTTCCCGGGGAGACAGGCCACTTGTCGAGCGGTATTTGGAACCTGGGGGTCTTTTCCCGACGATGCACGGGCGAGTCACTGCCCCTTCGTGTTGACTTCATTCACAGGGTGGAGTTCGAAGAGGTGTCCGGGCATCGGGTTCTTATCAAGAGGGGACCGGGAAATCGGGGTCCTTCGGAATGTGGAACCACCCACGAGGCCACGTCTGGAATGTCGTCGTGAGACCGGCCTCATCCTGAGGTGTGACCGGAAGGTCGGGAACCCCTTACCAGACAAAGCAGGGGAGTCGACCCTCCTGTCCAGATCAGGAGGGTAGAAGGGGCTCAGAGGAAGTGGTGTCGGAAAACCTCGGTGTTCCTCTCGAGGGAGACCGGGATGTCGGGGAACTTTGTGGGTCGCGATCAAGGGTGCCAAGTACCGTTTCGACCTCCAATACCTAACGTGGGACTTCTCCTGAGACGCGTGTAGCGGCACAGGGCTACATCTTGCGATGACGGGGGAACCACGTGGTTTTTCT
>NW_011428898.1:0-541 GCF_000754665.1 Bison bison bison
GGGGGGAGGTCCCGCTCAGCGAGCGCGGCCGGTCTGCAGTGGCCGCGGGTGGGAGAGCGCCGAGACCTCCGCACCCCTCAGCCCAGCCCCCAGGCCCCGCGCGCACGCACGCACGCACGCCCTCCCGGTCAATGGGGGGTCCTGGAAGCCCCTCGGGCCCCCGGGCCCGGCCAGGCGCTTGCTGCTCTGGTATTGGCGGTGTTCGGAGGGCGGGCCGGCGTCAGCAGGCTGGAGTCCGGTCGCGGGGCTTGCGGCTCAAGTACAGCACGCCCCCCGACGAGAGGTGCGGCCCGTTGGCCCGACCTGCAGGGCAGAGCGAAAGGGAGGCGAAGCGCAAGGCTCTTAGGGCGCCCCGCGCCAACCGCCTCCGGCTCCGGCCCTATCAGCCTGAAGGCGCCCGATCTCGTCTGATCTCGGAAGCTAAGCAGGGTCGGGCCTGGTTAGGATCTTGGATGGAGACCACCTGGGAATCCCGGGTGCTCGAGGCTTTTTGCCTAGCAGAAGAGGTCCTTTAGCCCCCGCCGCGCGTCCCGATTCTTGG
>NW_011428899.1:0-562 GCF_000754665.1 Bison bison bison
GGCTTTTTCTTTGACAAAAATGATAACCAAACACCCCTCTCCCCAAAGCCTGATGCCAGTCCCCTGATAGATATTAATCAGTTTTGTAAAAGGAAGCAAATTCATTTCAGCACTACTTTGACTGAAAATAACTTTGAGTGTGCTATTATTAGTATTGTATTTTAATTAGTATTAATGGTTGAGGACGTACAGTGAACAACACAATAGATAAATAATGTGTGTATCTATGTTAATAGGATGTGTTTTGCTTTTCAACAAACAAGATAATAGTCTTCACTTAAAATTAAATGCCATTTCCTCCAAAATATGAAAAGTAGTGGCAAATAAGACTTGAGCATCCATAGCAAAATGTAAACCATTTGGAGGAGGCAGATTTGTTGCCCTGAATTTATAATATTTGAAGTTGAAAAGAAATGGAATGTGTTAAAATAGCAACAGAATTTATGTACTTTTAGTGGACTTATTTATAATATAAATTAAACTTAAAAAGCTTGCTAATTTGTACTTGTGAATGATTTTAATGTGTATCATTTTTTAGGAAAATATTGATCAAGTCCTTGTG
>NW_011428900.1:0-595 GCF_000754665.1 Bison bison bison
AATCCCAGGTTTATGTTTGTGAATTTACAGTCATTCCATGAGATTTGTTCTTGTAACTATTTCAAGATATGATTTTTCTCAGTACTCACTGTGTCAAGAATTGGGAGAAGAAATACCATCAGCTATCTTGTTTAATCCGCACAAGTAAAGTGGGTTCTATCATCATCATTATGCAAGACAGACGTTTAGTCACAGAGCAGGGACCCGCCCAGGGAAGGGAGGAACGAGGTCCGCCTGAAACCAGAGCCAGCGTTCTAAGCTGCTGGGCAACGCCACAGGGGAACGTGAACACATGATGGCCAGGGCTAACCGTTTGTCCCAGGCCACTTTCAAAAACCAGCCCAAAGCCTCTACTGCATCTGGTTTCGTGTGCCCACACTAGTGTTCAGACCACACCAGTAGAGATTTTTTTTTCTTCCTCCCAGGTAATTTCACACATTCTGCTTCATGCTCTTTTTCTGCTAACAAACAGATCAACATAAATTACTTAAGTAGATAATGCAGGCAAAAACATGCAACAAGACAAAAAAAAATAACTTGCTTTTGAGATACAAGCCTGGAGCTGAATTTACACATTAATGGATCTCTCCACCCT
>NW_011428901.1:0-514 GCF_000754665.1 Bison bison bison
TGGGACCCAGTCAGTGCTCCAAGTGGACATTCCATCCAGACCGAGACACACGGACCTCTTCCTCGATGGCCTCCCCTCTCTATTTGGGGGAGCTCTCTCGGCCACGCTGATTCCACTTGGATGTGTCTTTCCCACGTCACACCCTTTGGCATTCAAAGATATCCTTCCATCGTTTTCTAAAGAGACCCGGTGTATGTATCTTTTGAGCGATGATGAGCATCAGACACGATCCCTCTCCGTGGCGTGGTTTCGGGCACGACACACCAATACGGGGACACATACATTCCACGTCCCTCTCGGCCATCGAGAGAGGCCGTGTACGGCACGTGATGCCACGGGACCGGTGAGGTCCTCGGGTTCAGCCCTCCCTCGACTTGGCTGTGGTCTTTGGGTGTGTTCTGTTCCGTGTGTGCTTTCTGACCCACGTGATCTCTCCGGATAGGGCACCCCATCCAAGCTCAAACCCATCGAGTCTGTGTGACTCCTAGTCACGCATCAGGTGGGGATATCGACG
>NW_011428902.1:0-534 GCF_000754665.1 Bison bison bison
AATGAGTCAAAGTTATGCTCTAGAATGAAACAGAGAGTAAAAGTGAATTATACCAGTCTGGATCTGCTTGGTTTTAATGCTGTAGGTGACAGGATTCATAAAAGGTGGGAAAAGGAAGTAGATATGGCTCATCATGATATGGACCATATGAGGAGCATGTCTTCCAAACCTATGAATAAATGTCAGACCAACGACAGTGACATAGAATACCAGGATGCAGCAGATGCGTTGAGGTCCTTGGCCCTTCCTTCTCCAGAAGCAATGCCCACGACAGTCTTGAGGATCAAAATGGAGGAAGAAAAAGATGACAAGGAAGTCCAACAAGACGGTTCTTTATTACTTTTATATAGGCCAGTCTAGGACTCAGGCTACCCCTGGAAAAGGGTGTGACTTTGAAAGATAGCTATATTCAGTTAAAGACAGTCCCTAGAGAGGACTATTGGCTGAGAGCTGTCAACTAGCAGCATCTACAGCAGAGGGGGAATAATTGTTTTGTCCTCAAAGAAAATCCTGGCCACTCATAAGAGTGTCCAC
>NW_011428903.1:0-543 GCF_000754665.1 Bison bison bison
AATTCGTGGGCCCTTCCCTTTCCCATCCCAGCAGGTGGTCAAGGGCCCGCTGGCCTCCAAAGTGCCAGAAGCAGGGCTGGGCCAGCCGGCCAGAGTTCAGGGTTCTGGCCCTTGGACTTGCAGCGGACACTAGGCTGCTTGGGAAAACCGCTCGGCTCTGACCTTTCAGCAAAGGGGTGGAGCGGTAAAGGCCTTGAGCCCAAAGGCGAGGCCTTTCTGCGACCGCCAGGTTGTGCCGACAGAGGGCGGACTACGTGGTTCCCTGCTCCACGCAGTCCCAGTTCCCTGACCTGTGGTCCGCACCCCTCCGCCGCGCCCACTGGATGCCGATCCTTGGGGACCCAGGAGCGCACGCAATGGGCGTTCCCAGCCGCCACGGCGACCCCCGAGAGGACAACGGGGAAGCCATCCCCCACCCCGCCAGGAGCCGCCCCCCGCCCCGCGCCCGCCCCGCCCCCTCGCCATCGCTCCCCGGTGCCCTTCCAACGCCGCAGTCGGGGATCCCCCGGGAGCCACAACCGGGACCGCCCCCCGATCCCCGCC
>NW_011428904.1:0-525 GCF_000754665.1 Bison bison bison
ACAGCAGGAAATTAGCTTACTATGTAACGTCTATATCCTTCATTTCATGAAAACTCCCAACAACCCGTGAGACAGTTGTTATTAGCACTTATGTTTCTGCAATAGAAGAAAACTTAAGTTTCAGAAAATTAAAACTGACTCATGTACCTTGGGTCACAAGGTTAATGACTGGCAGAGCCCAGGGTTCAATCTGTCTTAGCCTGGACCTCTGTTGTTACAGACTTGAGGAACTTTTCTCTAAGAAAGAGCCAGAGTAGGAGGTCCCTTTCGGTTTTGACTGATTCTGAAGACAGAGGAATCTGGGGGAAGAGGGTTAGTTACATCACCTAGGGATGCAGTCACTCAATAAATCTTTATTAAAAGCTTCCTATATGCAGGTCCCCGTGCTTGAAAGCAGGAATACGGTGAACAAGACAGACCCCATCTTCAAGGAGTCTGCAAACTAAGAGGCACCAGTAGATGAATGAATACAACAAAATAGAGACTCACAGATGCAGAGAATAAACTAGTCGTTACCAACGGGAA
>NW_011428905.1:0-640 GCF_000754665.1 Bison bison bison
TCTCAACTGTTCTCTTGCCTTGGCTTTGATCTTGCTCAGGGTTTACGTTGCCTGCTCAATGGCATTTCCAGATATAGAATTCTCAAGGCATTTCTTTTCTTTTTTTTAATTTAACTTTACAATATTGTATTGGTTTTGCCATGTATCAAAATGAATCTGCCACAGGTATACATGTGTTCCCCATCCTGAACCCTCCTCCCTCCTCCCTCCCCATACCATCTCTCTGGGTCGTCCCAGTGCACCAGCCCCAAGCATCCAGTTTGTGCATTGAACCTGGACTGGCAACTCATTTCATACATGATATTATACATATTTCAATGCTATTCTCCCAAATCATCCCACCCTCTCCCTCTCCCACAGAGTCCAAAGGACTGTCTATACATCAGTGTCTCTTTTGCTATCTCGTATACAGGGTTATTGTTACCATCTTTCTAAATTCCATATATATGCGTTAGTATACTGTATTGGTGTTTTTCTTTCTGGCTTACTTCACTCTGTATAATAGGCTCCAGTTTCATCCACCTCATTAGAACTGATTCAAATGTATTCTTTTTAATGGTCTGAGTAATACTCCATTGTGTATATGTACCACAGCTTTCTTATCCATTCATCTGCTGATGGACATCTAGGTTGCTTCCAT
>NW_011428906.1:0-1086 GCF_000754665.1 Bison bison bison
AAACATGTATAATATTATGTATGAAATGAGTTGCCAGTCCAAGTTCGATGCACGATACTGGATGCTTGGGGCTAGTGCACTGGGATGACCCAGAGGGATGGTGTGGGGAGGGAGGAGGGTTCAGGATGGGGAACACATGTATACCTGTGGCAGATTCATTTTGATATTTGGCAAAACTAATACAATTTGTAAAGTTTAAAATAATATAAAATTTAAAAAAACAATTAGGGCCGAAATACATGAAAAAAAGCAAAGGAAACTATAGCAAAACTCAGCAAAATAAACGCTAGTTCTTTGAGAAGATAAATAAAATAGACAATCCATTAGCAAAACTCATCAAGAAAGAAAGGGGTGGTAATCAAATCAACAAAATTAGAAAGGAAAATGGATAAATCACAACAGACAACACAGAAGTACAAAGGATCATAAAAGACTACTATCAGCAGCTATAGGACAATAAAAATGGACAAACTTGGAAGAAAATGAACAAAATTCCTAGAAAAGTATAACAATCCAAAACTGAACCAGGAAGAAATAGATAATCCCAACATACCCATCACAAGCATGGAAAGCAAAACTGTAATCAAAAATCTTCCATCGAACAAAAACGAAGCTCAGGACCAGATGACTTTTCACCCTCATGGTTACCCTGGACACCTGGAGAGAACAAGAGAGGGAGCACAGAATGCCACTTGTTTGGGGAAGAGGGTGAAGATGGATAGGAACGATAGTTTCAGGAAAAGTGTGACCAGAGAAGGGCTATGTGCCAGGCCAGTAGAGGGCAGGGGGTCACATGGGGTGGTGTCAATGGGCAAGAGGAGCTTGGATGGGTGCAACTCACCTTGACACTTTTGTGGACCTCAGTTGACAGGAAGTCTTCATCTTTTCCTCCTGGTTGCCTGAAGTCAGCTGTTCCATAAGTGCTCTAGAGCCTTGTGGCTTCTGAGTCTCTTTAGTCATTTTGAAGACTCCCAGTGGTCTGCTCCAGAGCCCCTGAGCACACCTCTATATACCCCTCCCTAGGATCCACAGCATTATGCTTTATGAGATCAGCAACTCACTTCCCCAGCCAATGGTGGCCCTGGC
>NW_011428906.1:5252-5765 GCF_000754665.1 Bison bison bison
AAACCCATAGCCTTGACTAGACGGACCTTTGTTGGCAAAGTAATGTCTTTGCTTTTGAATATGCTATCTATATTGGTCATAACTTTCCTTCCAAGGAGTAAGTGTCTTTTAATTTCATGGCTGCAGTCACCATCTGCAGTGATTTTGGAGCCCCCCAAAATAAAGTCTGACACTGTTTCCAAGGTTTCCCCATCTATTTCCCATGAGGTGATTGGATCGGATGCCATGATCTTCGTTTTCTGAATGTTGTGCTTGAAGCCAACTTTTTCACTCTCCACTTTCACCTTCCTCAGGAGGCTTTTTAGTTCCTCTTCACTTTGTGCCATAGGGCGGTGTCATCTGCATATCTGAGGTTACTGATATTTCTCCCGGCAATCTTGATTCCAGCTTGTGTGTCTTCCAGTCCAGGTTTTCTCATGATGTACTCTGCATAGAAGTTACATAAGCAGGGTGATAATATACAGCCTTGACGTACTGCTTTTCCAATTGGAACCGTCTGTTGTTCCACGTCCA
>NW_011428907.1:0-556 GCF_000754665.1 Bison bison bison
TTCTCCACTCTGTCATTCCTAAAACTTTATGCTTACAAGCTTCTCAAGCATTTTTAAATTAGTCACCTTGGAAGGTAGAAGGTACCTGAAATTATCCTTATCAATTTCTCTAAGTCAGAAATATAAAATTATTTATTAAGACAGGTATGCCTGGAGATAGTGTCCTTAGGACAATAAGCACAAAGGTAACAGATTTTATCACAAGGAAGTCTGTTCAGTTGAGGCTCACGCACCCAGAAATTGAAGCGAACATTTGACTATGGTAGGAAGTATGCCAGAAAGCACTACAACAAAAGACCTTCATAATGAGGTAACAAACTAACTTAGGCCTAAGACCCTGTCCTCAGAATGTGAGACTTCTGTATAACAGTGGAATTAATTGGGAGGCTTTCTGAGTACTCTTTTCAGAAGCAAATAAATGCTCTGGAAATTAATTAGGTCAGAATATGTATGCATTTTCCAGTAGCACATTAACTTGTCTACAGACTGAAATAAGATAGCTTTTTTGGCAATTTCTCTACTGTTCACATAAAAGCATTTTCTATATTCTTAGAAT
>NW_011428908.1:0-578 GCF_000754665.1 Bison bison bison
ATTTCCCGGTCCCCTCTTGGTAAGAACCCGATGCCCGGACACCTCTCCGAACTCCACCCTGTGAATGAAGTCAACACGAAGGGGCAGTGACTCGCCCGGGCATCGTCCGGAAAACACCCCCAGGTTCCAAATACCGCTCGACAAGTGGCCTCTCTCCCCGGGGACACCTCGAGAGGCAAGCGGAGTTCCATGCCTCAACCCAAGACGAGGCCTGACTCTCCTGTCCCCAGTCTGCAGGGACCCTGCGATCGGAGTCTGAAATCACAGGAACCCTGAGGTTCCTGCCTCAACTGGAGATGAGGCCCTCTTCCAATGCACCAAACCCCGTGGAGTCCTGAGAGGCCCACCCCCCCAACTCCAGTTTCCCTGACTTCTCAGAGCCACCATGAGAAGCCCCCTGAGGTCACCTGCACAAGTCGAGGGAAGCCAGGGTTTCCCGCCTCAACCCGAGAAAGACCTCGAGAGACCTTCTTCAACACGTCTCGAGGCCAGGTTCCCCTCCCATGACTCGAGAGCAATGACGCGCTCCCCCTCGCCACTCGCATGGAGACCCGACTTCCCTGGCGCCCCACGAGAGG
>NW_011428909.1:0-550 GCF_000754665.1 Bison bison bison
AAAATCCCATGGACTGAGGAGCCTGGTGGACTGCAGTCCATGGGGTCGCTAAGAGTTGGACACGACTGAGAGACTTCACTTTCACTTTTCACTTTCATGCATTGGAGAAGGAAATGGCAACCCACTCCAGTGTTCTTGCCTGGAGAATCTCAGAGACGGGGGAGCCTGGTGGGCTGCCGTCTATGGGGTCGCACAGAGTTGGACACGACTGAAGCGACTTAGCAGCAGCAGCAGTAGAGGTAGGTGATGGAATTCCAGTTCAGCTATTTCAAATCCTAAAAGATTATGCTGTGAAAGTCCTGCACTCAATATGCCAGCAAAATTGGAAAACTCAGCAGTGGCCACAGGGAAAAGGTCAGTTTTCATTCCAATCCCAAAGAAAGGCAATGCCAAAGAATGCTCAAACTACTGCACAGTTGCACTCATCTCACACAGTAGTAAAGTAATGCTCAAAATTCTCCAAGCCAGGCTTCAGCAATATGTGAACCATGAAATTCCAGATGTTCAAGTGGTTTTAGAAAGGCAGAGGAACCAGAGATCAAATTGCCAA
>NW_011428910.1:0-740 GCF_000754665.1 Bison bison bison
CCTTAAAAACCATGTGCAATCATTTGTACAATAACACAGATATGAAGTCGAACCAACCTGAATTCAAATGCTGTGTACCCCTTTGTAGCTCTGTGAACTCAGAGAAGTGACTGAATATTTCTAGCTTTCAATGCTTCCCAAGTGGCTCAGTGGTAAAGAATTCACCTGCCAATGCAGAAGACCCAAGAGATATGGGTTCAGTCCCTAAGTCTGGAGGATCCCCTGGAGAAGAGCATGGCAACCCACTCCAGTATTCTTGCCTGGAGGATTCCACGGACAGACGAGCCTGGCGGGCTACAGTCCATGGGCTTGCAAAGAGTCAGACACGGCTGAGTGCACACAACTTTCAATTGGCTAAATGAGAACATTGCCTTCATTACAGGTTTATTTTACAGCAAACTCCAAGAAAACTTTCGCTGTTACTCTTAACATTTTTATCACTATTTTCTTTGAAGAGCTTTAAAAGTCTGGACTCGGAGAGGATAGGATCGAATCTAAAAATTGTAATAGAAAAAGAACTTTTTTGGCTTATTCATCTGCTTCTTTTCTTCTCACTCCCCTTTTAAATAATTATAGAGAGCACTGTGATGACTATTGACCAGTTTTAGGGGGTCTTTTGCCTAACTCTTCATAAAAATATTTCTTTGAGATTTCTTCCCATATCATTACATAATATTCCTAAAAAATAGCTTTAAAATAAGAGCAGCAGTTTGCCCCAAAGAATGGATATTTCACATTCT
>NW_011428911.1:0-591 GCF_000754665.1 Bison bison bison
CGGGAAATCGTGGTCCTTCGGAATGTGGAACCACCCACGAGGCCACGTCTGGAATGTCGTCGTGAGACCGGCCTCATCCTGAGGTATGACCGGAAGGTCGGGAACCCCTTCCCAGACAAAGCAGGGGAGTCGACCCTCCTGTCCAGATCAGGAGGGTAGAAGGGGCTCAGAGGAAGTGGTGCCGGAAAACCTCGGTGTTCCTCTCGAGGGAGACCGGGATGTCGGGGCACTTTGTGGGTCGCATCAAGGGTGCCAAGTACCGTTTCGAACTCCAATTCCTAAAGTGGGACTTCTCCTGAGACGCTGTAGCGGCACAGGGCTAAATCTTGCGATGACGGTGGAACCACGTGGTTTTTCTCGAGGTGTAGCAGGATTCTCGAATTACGACGGGGAATTCAGGATGCCTCTTGTGTTGGCCCAGGGAAGTCCAATCTTCCATTCGAGTTGCGAAGGAAAGCTGGGGATTGCTCTCGAGTGACTGCAGGGCCAATAGACCTCATCTAGGCTTGTGTCCAGAAGCCAGTGTTCCTCTCCAGGGGCGACAGGGATCTCAGGGTTGCATTCCAGACACACCCGGGGAGACCAGGCATT
>NW_011428912.1:0-570 GCF_000754665.1 Bison bison bison
CCACATTGCGAAGCACCCCGATTTCCCGGTCCCCTCTTGGTAAGAACCCGATGCCCGGACACCTCTCCGAACTCCACCCTGTGAATGAAGTCAACACGAAGGGGCAGTGACTCGCCCGTGCATCGTCCGGAAAAGACCCCCAGGTTCCAAATACCGCTCGACAAGTGGCCTCTCTCCCCGGGGACACCTCGAGAGGCAAGCGGAGTTCCATGCCTCAACCCAAGACGAGGCCTGACTCTCCTGTCCCCAGTCTGCAGGGACTCTGTGATCGGAGTCTGAAATCAGAGGAACCCTGAGGTTCCTGCCTCAACTGGAGATGAGGCCCTCTTCCAATGCACCAAACCCCGTGGAGTCCCGAGAGGCCCCCCCCCACCTCCAGTTTCCCTCGACTTCTCAGAGCCACCATGAGAAGCCCCCTCGAGGTCACCTGCACAAGTCGAGGGAAGCCAGGGTTTCCTGCCTCAACCCGAGAAAGACCTCGAGAGACCTTCTTCAACACGTCTCGAGGCCAGGTTCCCCCTACCATGACCTCGAGAGCAATGACGCGCCTCCCCCTGCCACTCGCATGGA
>NW_011428913.1:0-517 GCF_000754665.1 Bison bison bison
CAAACGCCTCAGGAGGCTTGACTCCCTTTAGTCCACCCAGTGAGCTCCAAGAGATACCCGTCGCGACTCGAGAGCAGAGCGGGGTTCTTTGCTTCCACTCGAGATGAATGCCTGTCTCCCCGGGTGCGTCTGGAATGCAACCCCGAGATCCCGGTCGCCCCTGGAGAGGAACATTGGCTTCTGGACACAAGCCTAGATGAGGTCTATTGGCCCGGCAGTCAGTCGAGAGCAATCCCCAGCTTGCCTTCGCAACTCGAATGGAAGATTGGACTTCCCTGGGCCAACACAAGAGGCATCCCGAATTCCCCGTCGTAACTCGAGAATCCCGCCGCAACTCGAGAAAAACCACGTGGTTCCCCGTCATCGCAAGATGAAGCCCTGTCCCGCTACAGCGTCTCAGGAGAAGTCCCACGTTAGGAATTGGAGGTCGAAACGGTACTTGGCACCCTTGACTGCGCCCCCAAAAGTTCCCCGGCAATCCCGGTCTCCCTGGAGAGGAACACCGAGGTTTTCCGGC
>NW_011428914.1:0-628 GCF_000754665.1 Bison bison bison
CAGGAGGGGCAGGGGCTGGGGCACCAGCTGCCAACCCAGGACTGACTTTTCTGTGTGTGTGTTTCCAGTTTACCTGCACAAATTCTCCAGATGTTTATACAGCATCCAGTATACAACAAAGACTACATTTTGAACTCGATGGAATCTTTACTCTGTTAACACTTGTTACATGGACCCGAAGATATTACAGGGTTTTTAATTAGTGAAAAATTCATGAATACCATAGAGAAAATATTTTAGAATTTAATGTTTCTGATATTTATGTAAACTTATGACTTCATTTATATAATTACTTCCTTTTCTTGTATATTCAGGCTATGAATATCCTTTCAGATCAATTCATGTTCTGATACCTGATTTCAGTCTTTCAAATGAATGTACTGTAGTGCTTGTCTGTATAAATCCTATGAACAAACACAGGGCTTTTGTAAATGATGCATTTATTGTAATTATTCTTGTTTAATTTTTCAATGTTAAGCCATGAGAGAAGGGGTTTTCCTGCGATTGTAAAATCATCATGACACGGTGTGCTTTATTATCCTTCCAGAATGTAACCAAGCTCTCCAACAATCACTCTGAAATAAGAAAACTTAATTTCAACCAGTTGTTGTTGGATGTTAACGACTGG
>NW_011428915.1:0-598 GCF_000754665.1 Bison bison bison
TGCAAGCTCTGGGGACGCCACTGCCATTAGCAGACTGCATGGTGAGGCTTTGAGTAGAAAAGGGGAGGGTGGCCAGGAGAAATGAGCAGCGGCTCCCGCTCCCCCACCCCCGCCACATTCTGGAACGCGGGCCCAGACTCAGAGTGAACAATTTCTATTCTGGTCTGGGTGCAGCCTGGCTTCTGGAGCAGGTGGCTTAATAATGACAAATGACCTTTGCAACTTCGCTTTGCAATTTACAAAGCATATTTCTTACACCATAGTCTTCGGTCACCTCTGCACTTTGCTTGTTTTCCTATGGCAAAGGGGAGCTTTTCAGCAAGGTAATTTCTCAAAGATTGAGTAGCTAGGGAGAGGTGGGATTGGAGCCCAGATGGATGCTTCCTCACCTGAGGCTCTTCGTCTTGCTAGTGCACCCTAGGGGCTTCTACCGGACGGAAGTGAGTTTTCCACTTCCACCCACTGCCCGATTCCTTGATCCCCTAGAAGGAGGTGCAGGTTGAAGTACCACGTGTAGGATCCCGTTTCCTAGATTGATTAAATCATTTACCCAAGATCATGCCACTAGTGTTAGGTCGAGGGTGTAAATGTAAGTCCC
>NW_011428916.1:0-560 GCF_000754665.1 Bison bison bison
TTCTCCATGTAATGCTGTGAACCTCTCTGAGTGACCCTCACAGTAGAGAAACTTTTTCATCTTTAACGTAGATGTTTTATCAATGGTGCTGTATAGAAGGAGAAGTTTTTGAAACTACTGTAAAAATAAGACCGATAACTGGAAGCAGGAGGCTTAAGTCCAAACCCTGACGCCAGGGAACTCCTGACTCCAAGGAACATTAGTTGACAGGAGATCATCAAACACCTCCATATCGACACTGAAACCAAGCACCACACAAGGGCCAACAAGTTCCAGGGCAAGACATACCAAGCAAATTCTCCAGCAACAAAGGAACACAGCCCTGAGCTTCAAGATACAGGCTGCCCAAAGTCACCCCAAAACCATAGACATCTCATAACTCATTACTGGACATTTCATTGCACTCCAGAGAGAAGAAATACAGCTCCACCCACCAGAACACCGACACAAGCTTCCCTAACCAGTAAACCTTGACAAGCCACCTGCACAAACCCACACACAGTGAGGAAACCACCACAAATAAAGAGAACTCCACAAACTGACAGAATACAGAAAGGACA
>NW_011428917.1:0-609 GCF_000754665.1 Bison bison bison
GGGGATCTGGACGGTCAACATCTGCCTGAGAAGGTGCGCCGGTTTTACACCCAGATAACCTAGTGGCGGGGAGGCGTTAAGTCGCAGCATTGGCGCTCGCCAAACACCTCATCACCTGAGCTGCTCGGACCTGGGAAGAGCACAAAACGCAGGCCCAACTGAGTCTGCGCCTCTGAGGACTACCTGAGTGCCTGAACCTGAGTGGCTTGGACCTGGGAGGTGCATGCAACCCAGGGCCAGCCTCAGATTGTTCCCAGCGGAACAACCTAGAGCCCGAGCAGTGTGGGCAGGGTGGCTACATGCGCCGTGAGCGGGGGCAGACCCAGGGTGGCTGAGGCACTGTGAGCCCACGCCAGTGTTATTTGTTTGCAGCATGCCTCCCTCCCTCCTCACAGCGCGACTGAACAAGTAAGCCTAAAAAAAAAAAAAAAAAAGTGTCCTCCACCATCCCCTTTGTGTCAGGGCGGAAACCAGATACTGAAGAGACTAGCAAACAGAAGAAGATATAACAGAGGGAAACGCCTTGGAAGCTACAGGCAATAGACCAAAACCCTGTGGTTACTACGGACTACATAGGAAGGGGCCTATAGATCTTGAGAAATATAAGTC
>NW_011428918.1:0-510 GCF_000754665.1 Bison bison bison
CAATCTCATGTTCATCGAGTCGGTGATGCCATCCAACCATCTCATCCTCTGTAATCCCCTTTTCCTTCTGCCCCCAATCCCTCCCAGCATCAGGGTCTTCTCCAATGAGTCAAATCTTCGCATAAGGTGGCCAACATATTGGAGTTTCAGCTGCAGCATCAGTCCTTTCAATGAATACCCAGGACTGATCTCCTTTAAGGTGAACTGGTTAGATCTCCTTGCAGCCCAAGTGACTCTCAAGAATCTTCTCCAACATCACAGTTCAAAAGCATCAATTCTTCAGCGCTCAGCTTTCTTCACAGTCCAACTCTCACTTCCGTACATGACCACTGGAAAAACCATAGCCTTGACTAGACGAATCTTTGTTGGCAAAGTAATGTCTCTGCTTTTTAATATGCTATCTATGTTGGTCAAGAGTGATAATACCAGACCATCTGACCTGCCTCTTGAGAAACCTATATGCAGGTCAGGAAGGAACAGTTAGAACTGAACATGGAACATGGACTTGTT
>NW_011428919.1:0-647 GCF_000754665.1 Bison bison bison
ATGTGAGTGTGGCATGCCTCCAGGCACTTCCAGCCTGCCTCCCTGGCAGTGCAGAAAGGCGAGGAAAGCACAGGTGGTTGTACGTGTTTGACCCTCTGCCCGGATGAGCCTGTGAGGGAGGGAACGGAGTGAGCAAGGAGTAATTGCATGTCTCAAAGGACCTCAGGAGAGTGTGAGACAGGGAAGCCCCTGGGGGCAGTTTGGGGCCTGCTGGTTTTCAGGGTCCAGGGTCTAGGCAATAGCAGTCCTGCCAAAGATACGCCATGGTGGGTGCTGAAAGTCCTGATGTGAAGTTCTTCTTTCCTCTGGGGTCTTGCCACTGGCTTTGGGGGCCTGAGGGGCAAAAGTGTGCGTCTGCATCTGAGAGAATTCGAGCAGTCTCGCTGAAGCAAAATCTCTGATTTGTCATAGGGGATCTGAAACCAGGTGATGCTCAGAGGGAAGCTGCGTTCCAGGTGACCGTCTTGGATGCTCCTGGGCCCAAATGGAGGCTGGCTTCCTTGGCATGTGGGCTGTGTAGGCAAGCAGAGATGTGTGACTGTAGGGAGTCCTACCTGGGCCTAATGAGAGCAATTGGAAGAGAGTCTTGCATCTAGCAAATCACTGTGGCCTTGGTGGTTCAAGCCGTCTTGGTGCCTTTGAGATAG
>NW_011428920.1:0-932 GCF_000754665.1 Bison bison bison
TTTCTCGGGTTGAGGCGGAAACCCTGGCATCCTCGACTTGTGCAGGTGACCTCAGGGGGCTTCTCATGGTGGCTCTGAGAAGTCAGGGAAACTGGAGTAGGGGGGGGCCGTCTCGGGACTCCACGGGCTTTGGTGCATTGGAAGAGGGCCTCATCTCCAGTTGAGGCAGGAACCTCAGGGTTCCTGTGATTTCAGACTCCGATCGCAGGGTCCCTGCAGACTGGGGACAGGAGAGTCAGGCCTCGTCTTGGGTTGAGGCATGGAACTCCGCTTGCCTCTCGAGGTGTCCCCGGGGAGAGAGGCCACTTGTCGAGCGGTATTTGGAACCTGGGGGTCTTTTCCGGACGATGCCCGGGCGAGTCACTGCCCCTTCGTGTTGACTTCATTCACAGGGTGGAGTTCGGAGAGGTGTCCGGGCATCGGGTTCTTACCAAGAGGGGACCGGGAAATCGGGGTGCTTCGCAATGTGGAAGCACCGACGAGGCCACATCTGGAATGTCGTCGTGAGACCGGCCTCATCCTGAGGTGCGACCGGAAGGTCGGGAACCCCTTCCAGACAAACCAGGGGAGTCGACCCTCCTGTGGAGATCAGGAGGGTAGAAGGGGGTCAGAGGAAGTGGTGCCGGAAAACCTCGGTGTTCCTCTCCAGGGAGACCGGGATGCCGGGGAACTTTGTGGGGGCGCATCAAGGGTGCCAAGTACCGTTTCGACCTCCAATTCCTACCGTGGGACTTCTCCTGAGACGCTGTAGCGGGAAAGGGCTTCATCTTGCGATGACGGGGGAACCACGTGGTTTTTCTCGAGTTGCGGCGGGATTCTCGAGTTACGACGGGGAATTCGGGATGCCTCTTGTGTTGGCCCAGGGAAGTCCAATCTTCCATTCGAGTTGCGAAGGAAAGCTGGGGATTGCTCTCGAGTGACTGCAGGGCCAA
>NW_011428921.1:0-580 GCF_000754665.1 Bison bison bison
GGCGCCCGATCTCGTCTGATCTCGGAAGCTAAGCAGGGTCGGGCCTGGTTAGGATCTTGGATGGCAGACCACCTGGGAATCCCGGGTGCTCGAGGCTTTTTGCCTACCAGAAGAGGTCCTTTAGCCCTCGCCGCGCGTCCCGATTCTTGGATCCCCCCCGCAGCCCCAGCCCCTCCCGGGCCGCGGGGAGCGGCTGGCCGGGGCCCCGACTCCCGCTGCAGACCTGGGTTGCCTCCGCGCGGCCCGCGAGCCCCTCCGCATTCGCATTCGGCTTCCAGGACACCCGACGACCGGCAGTCCCGTCTCCATCTGGGGCTCCTTTGGCTTGCCTCGGGCAATCCCGGGGCTTGCACCGACTCAAGCCAGATCCCCAGCACACCCCCCCCACCCCCTGCCTCGCAGGCCATCGCGCATGCGCATGTGCGCGCGCACGCACAGATAGATGTGCCCAAACGGGGCATCTATCTTGTTCACTTATACTGTGGGTGGATCTATGCCTGGGAGTCGGACTGCTGAACCATACGCTACTTCCACTTTTTAGTCCTTCGGGAACCTCCATAATCTTTTTCCATACCGGCTC
>NW_011428922.1:0-542 GCF_000754665.1 Bison bison bison
GGGTACTACATCATGCCCCAAGGAATTATTGTAGGATGATCTTACTTCTGCCTCTTCTTGCTGCCTCTCCAATTTAAGAGAATCTTGTGATTAGCATCTCATATTGATATCAAATTCATCACGTACAATGCTGAACTGCCCAAGTTCCCTTAAACAATGAATGATCCCATTGCATATAACTGCTCCATACAGAAATCAGAAAATCATTCTAACTTCTCTTTCTGTCTTCCCTCTTCCATTTGCAAATCACCATCTCCTACTGATTCTATGCAAATGCTTCTCATGGGTTATTCCTTCTCATGGTTGTGTGCTATATGTGTCCATGGAGGCTCTAAGGCATCCATTCTACTCTTTCAATTAAGTAGACCTGTATGAGCTCTGCAACACCCGAATAATATCACATGCTTCTCAAATCTACTTGAAGCCAGTGGAGTGTGTTCAGTTAAATAAATCTAGACAACAGAAGTGTGTTGGGACTGTGTGCAGAGGCACATACCTTTCTTGTTCCTTCATCCTACTAGTTTGAATCTGTATGTGATGAT
>NW_011428923.1:0-636 GCF_000754665.1 Bison bison bison
AGATTCACTTGAGCCCAGAGGCTCTCTGAGTTCACTTTTTTTGCCAGGGCTTCTAAAACCCAATCGAGAAGGCACTTTGCATCTTCGCTCCATTCAGAGGGCGCCTGTGGCCTCTGTGAACAGAGCAAGTCCCATGTCAGGGGCTTCATTGGCTTTCTGCGTAAACCAGGGAATATCAGCCTCTTTTTCTCTCCTTTACTTTTCTCTTGCTGGCACCGTTTTTCCTGAGGGTATCCCTGGATGGTGCTGGGGCTGGACCCTGGCACACGTTGAAAGGGCCTCAATAGTGTACATGGGCAGACGTGCATGTCTCTGGCACTGGTGGGTCGTGGAAGTATAGGGGAGCTGTCCTTACTGTCTCCCTGGCAGGTATTCGCGTAATGTTCAGGGAGTTCCCTTATGCCAGGAGAGCATGCCTCATTTCTCCATCTGTGCAAAGTGTGGCCAAGCCACCTCAGGCCTGTGCAGCATTCACATCTGTCCAGCAATGGAAGGAGGGTCGCCAGGCCCCTTCTGCAGTTCAGCAATGACCACCCACTGTTAGCTTTCAAGTTTGAGAAAGAACTATCTGAACGCGTGGACTAAAAAAATCGGATCTCCCATTGGTGCAACTCACTAAGGAGGAGAAGGGCTTGC